>NW_015539932.1:529730-571376 GCF_001515605.1 Sinocyclocheilus anshuiensis
CATACATACATACACACACACACACACATATATTTATATATAAACACACAAATGGCGAACCTCATAAAAATAATGAGGTGGCCATAATGAAAAAAAAATTATGAAAATGAAACCAAAAGAAAAAAAATAATGCAAATTTAAAATGTAAAAGTCTAACATGGTACCCTATTCATGGAAAGTGCCAACAGCACAAACTGCATATCATAAAATCATACAAACACAGAAGTAGTAGCATGCTGAACTGGATAACGGTATCTTTGTTTCAAATGTCTTTATATTTGAATGACACTATGGTTATCAGTCCTACCTGGGATCGGTGGAACCGCGGGGTTCAGTGGCGCCCTCTGCCGGTAAGGCTGAAGCAGTGGCAGAGGAGTCTTCTGTTTCCAGCCTGCTGTAGAGCTGCAGAAGCTCAGTCTGCAGAGCCAGGGTTACCCGCCTCTGTGCCTGATATCTGCTCTCAGAGGCCTGCAGTTCCCCTCTGAGTAGAAGGCAAATAAGAAAGATTGTGAGACATTGTGAAATGATGGAATTAAGCAAGAAAGTATATTATACAGAAACCTGAGGGGAAGCTTTGTCCTTCAAAGTGTCAATAAATGCAAATACAAGTTACCAAAACAGGTCATACTTAGCCTGAGCCTTGACATCTTCTAGAAACTTCTTTTGTTCTGCAATTAGGTGCTCTTTTTTAGCAAGTTGAGTCTCCAGCTCTGCCACTCGCTGCTGAGCAGCATCCAGCTTTTGGCTCTGAAGTAACAGATTCTGCTTTAGACGCTCCGTCTCCTTCCCCCAGGATGTCTGCAGCATCTGCACCTCCTACACGAGAGAAGTGGACAATGACAGAGAGGAATATGACATAAATTGTATTTATGGCAAAAACGAAAGAGACACTGAGTTTCTTGTTCCTTTGACTTGTACCTTGCTAGTATCTGGTCCGGCCTGATGCAGCTCCTGAACACACAGTTTATGGGCTTCTCCTAGCAGCAGCAGCTGCTTATTTAGAAAACTCAACTGCTGCTGTATACTTTCACTCGATGACAACTGAAGAAAGGACAAATTAGGGGAAGATAATGATGATATATAGGCGCAAAATCTTTAACGGGACCATTCACTCCGAAATTACAAATGATCATTTACTTCAGAAAATAGACTCAAATGGACTAAAAGATATGAGACCCACTCTTTTTAGAGCTCGAGAGACAGAGGGTGATTGTTTTTACCTTGGCAGTGAGCTGGTTCAGCAGGTGTCCCGTGTGGCACACCTTGTTGTTTGCCTTCTGAAGCTCCGCCTCCATCTCACCTATACGCTTCTGGCATTCCTGTAGTTTACTCTGATTGGAGGATCACAGGTGCATAATAAATTATCAAACTGATTCTAAACTACAATGCTGTGGCCATCTTATTTACTATTATTAAGTTATATACTCTACAGCTTTAGGGTTTGAGCTTAGAAAAAAGAATAAATTGATTAGCACCTCTAACTCCTGGTTTTTGGTGTAGTAGTCATCTCTGGCCTGTTGTAGTTGGCGTATCTGGCTGTGCAGGCGTGTAACTACAGTCTCTCGGTCGTCCCAGAGCTGCCGGTATCTCTGCTGCTCTACCTGCAGGCTCTCTCTCAAAGACATGATATCCACACTCTGCAGGTTCAGCTGGTCCTTCTGTAGAAACAAACACATCCATACAATCAACAGTATTGGTTTCTACCGCCCTCTAGTGGTCACGGTGAATATCAGGTAGCCTTGACTCAAACTGAATGCTGTCCCACAGATCATGACTCTGAGCTGAGGTTACCATGGCGTTATTCTGCTCCTCCAGCGTGGTGGCATTGATGATACGGCGAAGCAGACGTCTGTTGCGTACGGCGTGCTGCTCTCGCTTGTAGCGCTCGTACAGGAGCTGGTTGTGTAACAGAAGCAGCTGACTGCGCAGTGTGTGCAGCTCGTCCAGAGGAACAGAACCTGTGCATGAGAAATTAAAGATTACTACATAACTCATACATTATACAAACAGTAAGATCTTTGTCAGTCTTAAGCATTAAAGCAATTAAGTTTTTTTATTTTTATTTTTTATCATTCTGCCAGCAAAGTACATCTTTCTTCACTGACGACCATTTAAAAGTAGCTGTTTTTAAGCAAAATATGAAAAAGGAGAGGTTTTACCATGTTTTAAATCAACCTGAGCTGAATAATGACACTGCTGTCTTTCTTAGAGCTCCTTTATAGCAGAATTTGAATTTTTCATATTTGAGAGTTTAGACAATAGATTCTGTAATTTTTCCATTTATTCATGTGAAGCTGCTTTGAAACAATCTGTATTGTGTAAAGCACTATACAATCGAAAAAATCTATTCATACGTATATTTGTCATCTATGATTAATTTATTGCACAACCGAAAGTGTCAGATAATAGGGGTGTTACCAAGGTGTGTATTAATCAACTTGTCACATCATGACCACTCATTTATTTCTTTCTTCTCTGGAACATAAAAGAATGTATTTTGAGAAATGTGTCAATGTAATTGAGTGGGGTGCAAAACTGCTGGATTACCAACATTCTTTAAAATATCTTTTCATACTTTGCAGAAGTAAGAAAGTCATGTGGATGGGCACCCTATCCTTTTAATAATCCTTTAAATGTTTATCCCCTTGCTGAAAACACAGCATTGTTTCTCTGTACTCTGAAAGAACTACTTTTCCACAAGTAGCGAACGTGTGCTCATGTAATGTTGTTTACCTCCAAAGTGTGTCCAGTCAGCTGACTTACTTGGCAGGGGCAATCTGAGAGCGATTGCGGAAATGTTGGAAGAAAAGGAAGGGAGAAAACACAGGATCAACAAGGTCAGTGGCAATAATTTCGGACACACAGCTTTTCTGGCAGAAGAAGCCTTTCCACACAGAACCCTCTCTGACCAGAGCCAAAACACCTCAATTTGTGTGAGCCCAGTAACCCAACTCAATTACGTGTCTTCTAGTAAGACCTGTGCAGGGCAGGAGGAGAGAGAAAGAGCTCTGATTGTGTTCTGTTAACACAGGCTCAGCTGTTGCGCTGTGGACTGATTTGCGTGACACAGGACAATGCAGACAGTTGTTTCAGTGTGATAGCGCGTTAGTGGGCAAATCTGGAACTAGTCTGACCCAGTTCTTCCTAAAGAGCCTCAGAGCAACACATTATCCATGGTTTTACTACAAATAAAACAAAAAAAACCTATATTTAAACCTTCGTAACCATAAATTAACCATGGTATTTGTAGTAAAACTGTGGTTATACAAATGGTTACTACACTTTTACTACAATAAAACCATGGTTAATTTTGTAAGGGTAGTAGCCCTTTAGCAAGTCTTCTAGTTCAGAAACTGAAAAGTAAACTAAACTGTTTACATTTTCTAAAAAAAGAAAACAAGTTATTCTTGTTATGTGTAAACCTCCTTATCACAAAGAAAGAAGTTCTGAGAGCTTGTTATTAAGTTGCTACTTGATTGCCAAGATGTTCCAGTTGGTTGTTAGCATGTAGCTATGTGGTCATTCTGGATGATTGCTAAGGTGTTTTCGGGAGGTTGTTGGTCTGTTAGGTCAGTGTTTCCCAACCTTTTTTTAGTCGCGGCACCCTTTGGAATGGGCGTGATCTCGGTCTTGTCGGGTGTGGAGATCGTGTTGTGAGGGTCTCTAATCGAGCTGCCCAGGATAGAAGAGGGCAGGGGTTTCTCTTGCGCTCCGGTCAGGGTCTCTGTGGTGCTGAAGAATGGAGAGTCAAAGCCACGAAGGCCAGCTAAATCCCGCTTTTCCTCTGTTAACTTCAGAAGCTCCTCTGTGATGGCAGCTGAGAGGATGGAAGATGGAAAATGATATAAGGATATTTCCAAAGCCTAACGGTTTAGTTAGTCTGTCAGAAAAAAGACACAACTGGTATGAAGCGACTCAAAATACAGCACAGGCCACACACAACCACTGTGCTAGTTCATACCGTCCTCCCGCTCTTTCTCGATCCTCAGTTGTTCTTGCTCCTTCATGTACACAGAGAGCTCGGTCAGGGTCATGGGCATGTTCTCACCTCTCCCATCTGGGTCAGATAAAAGACTTCTTAATAATTCTTAATGACACATCTAAAAGCCCGTTCACACAAAAAATGATAACTATATTATGGAAGCTTGTTTCCACCACAGAATAAAAAACTAAAAAGATCATTCTTTACAATAATATTCTTTAATTAACTTTTCATCACACAATTTGGACTTTTTTCTTCCAATTCTGAGAAAATTGTTTCAGAATTGCGAGATATAAATGCAGTATTGTGAAAACAAGTCAGAACTGTGAGATGTAAACTCAGAATTGCAATTCTTATAAGAAAAGTCACAATTGTGCGACAAACGCGCAATTGCACAAAAAAATATGTGAGAAAAGTCACAATTACATAAACAGACTTGCGAGATGTAACCTCAGAATTGTTAAACTCAATTTAACTCAAATTTCTATCTCACAATTGTTAATCTCACATTTCTGATTTTTTTATTTCTAAGAATTGCAAGAAAAAAAGTCTGAATTGTGAGATAAAAAAAGCTGCGATTACCTTTTTTATTTTTTTTATTCTGTGGTAGAAATGAGCTCCCATACTATATAGTGTCCATACCAATGGACAATATCTTACAACAATACCACACTTATAATAACTGTTTATTATAAGCGTGCACTGCAGTTATGTTGTCTGCTGCTTTAAATGCTCAAACTTTTTAAAGTCAGGTGGATTCTGTTTGGCTGTCAATCTTTGTATCATTCATCAATGTTTTTCCTCTGTGTAGTTATGGTTATAGTTGTGGTGTTGACTTCCCTATTGCCTTTTCTGCTTGGCGCTTTAAAATGTTGACCAAAGATTATAGAATTATTTATAATAATTTATATTTATAATAATTATTTTAAAGAGAATTAAACCTTTACTTTAATGTCAGGCTGTTGTATTAGTTGTGTCAAAACACTGTTCTTGTGTTTTCAGTGATTCTTACATGTAACATACCTCTGTGATTGATCGTTTCAGGTCCAGTTTTCTCGAGCTCTCTGTCTGGCTCCTGTCTGACCGGCTCCTGTCTGACCAAGACGGGTTTGGTGTGGTCTAAAGGTCTACCATCCTAAAGTTAAAATAACTTGTAGTGAAACTATACACAAGAAAAATGGTCTCAAACTTGAAGTTGTTTTAACAAAGAAAGGTTAAGGAAGGCTTAAAGGGATATTTCACTCAAAAACGAAAATTCTAGAATGTTTTAAATTAAAGAATGTTTTAACTATTTTTGTCCATACAATAAATGTCAAAATCATGCTGATTTTTCTTTTAGAAATGTACATATTTTAATAAGAAAAATAGAGGTTTTTGACAAGTAAATTATGACAAAATTTTCATTTTTGGGTGAACTACCCCTTAAGTGAATACTACTGATCCACACAAAAGGTCATCCTCCACAGAAGTACCTTGCATGGCGGACTGGCCGTACTGCGAAGCAGAGACACAGGGGAAAACTCATCGGAGAGGCTAGGAGGAGGTGAGGCGGCCGCAGGGGTGCTAGAGGACGGGGTGCCTTTACCACCTGCCACAGGGAAGATGGCAAAACCAAATTCATACTAGTGCCTAAGGAAACGGAGACCCAGATTTGCCTACCTGTGAACAAGCATAGACGGTATAGTCACCAGGTGTGCTGTAGAGGCGGGTTGGTAGGTGAGAGGCACTCTGGGACAGTTCCGGGTTCGGTGACATCCCACAGGAGGAAGGGGGCGTGGCCATGCCACACTGGGAGGAGGGGCTCCAGAGGGAATCCTTAAAGCCATATGTGGCATTAAATTCACAGCTGGAGTTCTATAAATAAACACAAGCACACACAATATCAGTCCCATGACTGCTCATGCAGATTCCAGTGATTATCAGATGGCATCTAATAGATTTATGCTTTATCCATAAAAAAACAACCAGTTCACAAAATGTAAACATTTACCAGCAATTTCAAAGTGTAGTACATTTGGAGGCAGCATGTGGCATAGTGAAAAGTGTAATAAAGCACATTATATTTGCACCATACTGGCTATGGAACAATATTGCATATTTTATAATCAACCAATATTTAAAGGGTTAGTTCACCCACAAATGAAAATCTGTCATTAATTACTTGAATAAAGTAATTATTTTTGTTTTCTTTGCGCACAAAATGTATTCTCGTAGCTTCGTAAAATTATGGTTGAGCCACTGATGTCACATGAACTGTTTTACCGATGTCTTTACTAAGTTTCTGGGTCTGGGAACATTTCAGTTGCATTGCTCTCTATGGAGGGTCAGAAAGCTCTCGGATTTCATCAAAAATATCTTAATTTGTGTTCTGAAGATGAACAAAGGTCTTACAGGTTTGGATCGGCATGAGGCTGAGTACTTAATGACAGAATTTTCTTTTATGGGTGAACTAACCCTTTGAATGTTTATACTTATTTTAATATTGAGATCATCATCTAGAACTAAGTTCAAGTTTAACTCTGTAAGAGCACTAGATCTTGAAAAGCACTTTCCCTTTTAGAGAGATGTTGCGTGCTGAGCTCTACTTGAGAAAAACTGGCAATCAGATTGCTATCTTTCAAAATAACCGTCGTCTGCATCAGCCTCTAATTTCCAAATCAATGCACTCCTAATAGAAAGTATTTACCAAATCACAACAAAATTGTGAGAACATAATCTTGAATTGTGAGAAAACATTAACATAGGACCAAATGTGCTCATTAGAACATAAATGCAATTGTGTTTGTTTTCAGTCTGTAGAGGGTTCAGCTGAATACAGGTCCTGACCGTGGGAGGTGACAGGCCAGGAGAAAGTGCTCCGGCGTCATTCACATCGCCAAGACAACCGTTTCTGCGTCAGCTAAGAGATGGCATGTTTTTCTCTTTTTAAAGCCCTGCACACCCACAGGAATGACTCAACACCTCTCCCCTCCTTTCCTGTCAGCTCCTCAGCCTGCCTGGAGAACAAGGAGATGATTCATGGTGGAAGAAGGAGGGGGAGCTCTGGTGTGCAGTGGGAAGGGAGGGGTTCAGGGATGGGTGATTTATGGACAACAGCTGACAAACTGACAAACAACAAGAGGGAGGAGGGAAGCAGACGCTGATTCCTGCACTGGTGCTATTGCACAAACTAGTGTGCCAACCCGGATCTGTTTATATGCAGAACACTGATTCACTCAGACTGGATTCAAACAGGTAGTTCCAAACACAAGCTCCAATATTGCAACTAGGCTGCTAAAGCAAACAAATTATAAACTGCAAACTAAAAACTGGATTGTAGATTTCCGAGTTTGGTGGACTCTCACCTGCCAACGGGTTCCAGTGGGGCTGCGATAGGGCAGCTGAGTCCCTGAGAAAGATGACAGGGCCAAGGGAGGGATGACAGGCTGACGAGGGGTGGAGAAATGAGTCGAGGAAGAACTTCCTGGAAAGGGACAGAAAAATTATGTCCACAAAAAAACATCCTGCCACTGCTATAAAAACAGAGTTTGCCTGAAAATAGACTGACTGAATTATCATGTTAGTTTTTATCTTGCCTAGCTTCATTTCCGATTACATTTTATGCATTTGGCAGATGTTTTTATTCAGTTGTGTATTTAAGGTATACATTTTAGCACTTCACACATTCCCTAGGAACTAAACTCATGCATGACCTTGCAGTTGCTAGCAGAAAGACAGTTTTTCTAAATAATAGATCTATTTATATAGCCCTTCACCATCTCTAGGATAGAAAAAACACTGAAAAGTGCTATTTGGCTGTATGCTGAGGTCAAAAAAGTAATTCAGACAGGATGAGAGCGTTACCGCAGCTACTGTGGAAGTCGCCGTAAGGGCTGGCAGTGCAATCAGCCGGACGTTGTTGTAGATGAGCACAGAAATGCTCAGGCATGCTGGCATAGCCCTCTTCACAGGACGCCTCCTTCGGGTCCAGAGAGACTTTGGCACACTCAATAACGATATCGTGGATTTCAAATTTCTTCCACCTGTAGAGAGAAAAGAGACCAAATGATAGACTATAACGCTTGTGGTTTATGCATTTAAATAAGTGACATAAGTCAGTATTGCCTCACCGGCTGGGATCTAGTTCATGGTCCTTGGTTCCGGTCACTAATTCGGGATGGATTCTGACATGTTCAAGCATGGGCTGAAACATATACACAGACATAAATACAACATAAACACCAACAGTTAATCACACCATCACTAATTAGGCATTAGTCATGGATGCCCCCATAAATAAATTCTGACATACACTACCATTGAAAAGTTTGGGGTTGGCAAAAATGCATTAAATTGATCAAAAGTACAGTAAAGACATTTGCAGTATAATTTCTATTTTAAATAAATGGTATATTTTAAACTTTCTATTTATCAAAGAATCCAGTTTCCACTAACATAAAGCAGCACGACTGTTTTCAACATTATTAATAATAAGAAATGTTTCTTCAGCACCAAATCAGCATATTAGAATGATTTCTGAAGGATCATGTGACTCTGAAGACTGGAGTAATGGCTGCAGAAATTTCAGCATTAGCATCACAGGAATAAATTACAAATTGAAATACATTACATTTTTCAGTTATTTGAAATTGTAACTATATTTCACAATATTACGGTTTATACTGTATTTATCAAATTAATGCAGCTTTGGTGAGCATAGGAGACTTTTTTCAAAGCTATTAAAAATGTTACCACCCCAAATTTTTGCATTGGTACTGTATACCGATAATAATTGTCATGTTATGGCTAATAACAGATAAATGGCCAATTTTAAAATTCTATACTATTTTGCTTATATAAATTAAAAATAAAACAGTAAAAACAAAAATCATTTTTTTCATCATCATTTTAAATGCTACAAGTTGCACCAAAGTATTATAATATAAGTACGAAAAACAGATATTAATTTTGAGATTTGCTAAATATTATTTTTAACAGTGCCATTTTAGTGTTTTAAAGATTAATTGAGTGTTACATGATTTAAAAGGTAATTGAGAAGTAATAATTGAGGAAATGAGCATGTTCAAATATGCTGTATGTATGTACGATTATGGCCGATAATCAATATATTGCTCATGTATCCCTACTACTGATCATTTTCTACTTTTTTTCTATGGAAAATCATTATGGATTGAATGGAATTTCATTAAATCTCATGTATTTGGAAAACCTCCTGGTCAAGCAACTGTATGACTGACAGCTCACCTTGACCACCTCCTCAAAAGTGTCCATGTTCTCCTTCATGCTGTAATGGGAGCGCAAGTAAGACACAAAATTGCAGGGATACATCCCATACAGCCGGTGGAAGAGTGAGTAGACGCTTGCATGCAGGTGAATGAGATAAACCTCCGGGACATGTCCTGTCAACAGAGATGGACCACACAGCTAGTTAACCATCCCAAAATATTATGAGGCATCTTATTACAAATGAAATCATTTGTAATAGGATGTCTCATAATATTTTTGGATTTCTGTGGGAGACGAAAACCATCCAGAGGCTTTCAATACATGCCTCAGGGATAAAAATATTGCATAACTGAGTCATACAGTACTTGCATGCTTAGTAACTCTTACCTAGGTTTCTCAGGTTCCAAGAAGCCAGACGGCCAAAGATATCAAAAAATTCATAGAGATGCTGCTTGCCAGCTTGGGGAATCATGGGTAATAGTGTGATGAGCACCAGGACTCCAGTTATCAGAACCACAACATCTGTGTCTGTCTGTAAAACACAAATTATCATATGTATACTGTAGGTTACAAGGGGCATATCTGAGAGATCTTTCACATTGTCAGCTTACCTTGAGGCATTTGAGGAGAGATAGCAGCAGCGGATAGCGAGTGATCTTGTGGATCCAAGACGGCTGCTTACGGACAACGTGCCCCAGTAGAGTGAGAGTGGGCAGGCGACAGGGGGCTTTAGCCATGCATTCATTAATTTTATCAAAAAGGTGCTGAGAAACAGACAACACAGACAAGTCATATTGCAGACAAGACACATAACGGTTGATAATGTATTCTCTGCCCTAGACGTTTATTGTTGTTATTAAATATTAATGAAATGAAAGAGAAATACACCTTGAAGATATTTTGATATGCTCTGAGTTTAAATGAAGCATCTCAAATTTGTTCATATTTCACTGGTGTTTTTTACTCTAAGAATGTAGACTGGTTGCATATTACACACAAGCTCCAATGGTGACACTTTTTAAAGGTGAAGTGTGTAATATTCGCATTATTGATGGGAACTAATCTGGACTGCAAGATAATGGGGAAAAAATTGACATTGAGATATATACTGTGATATAAAAAAAAACAGGAATTTTCACCAGATGATTTGAACAGTTCTATTTGGAAATCATTAATAATTCTAGAATCATAGGGGTTGATTTTGTAGGGTAATGAATTTGCTTAAAAATATCATCTAAAAAGGTTTATTTATTTAATCTATTATTATGTATTTATTTTTATTTTTACTGTAAAGACTTTTTTTTTAATGCAAACCATGCTTTTAGGGCTGAATGATTTGGGAAACAATGTGGACGTTCACACTTGGGTTTATATCTTTTCAGCAAAGATATAAAATAATAGATTTTAAACTGTACTCAAGCTACTACTTATCATTTTTAAAGAAAGTCATTGAATAATAATTTGCATGAAATTGTATATTTTAATTTTTTTCACACAATACAACTAGTTTCATTTTTGTCAAAAATAGTTGATTTTATGTCAAAAATATATAGCAAGACAAATGTATATTCTATATCTTGTTTTTGGTTTCAAACAACCAGTCTAAAACAGAGTTAAAAAAAAAATCTCTCCACTTCAGTCATCATAGGCCACATTCCATCAGTATTACTGTAAAATAACAATGATAATCATTTTTATTGTGAAATATTAAACAAAATAAGAATTACTAATGTTTATTTTCAAAGGTTATACTTTCACGCTTTTAATTTGGCAAAAAATCTATTGAGTGAGAAACAGAAAAGATCCAGAAAAGACTGCAAACATTCTCTTCTGTGTATAAGTTTAGACTGTGTTAGAAACCATACAGAAAAATCAGTGGGCCGTCAGTCACCTTATCGTGTGGCTCCCTCACTGAGGACAGGATGTGCACTGCCTGGGCGGAGTTGGTCTCCAGGAAATAGTCCACCAAGCCATTCAGCAGCACGGACCCTCGATCTGCAAAACATGAATCGATTTGGAATGTCAGTCATGCAATAAAACACTGCAGGGAATTATAATATGTATCCTGTAGCAAACATCGAGAAGCTTAAAAATTCGACACAAAATCTAGGTAAAAGCTCCCAAGGCTGCCTCTGCTAACAGTATTAGTCTGGACCTGTGTTGAGGTGTTCATTGATAAGGCCCTTGATTTCATCCAGCTGGCGGAGGTCAGAGGTCTCCAGCAGAGGAAGCAGGTCCCCCATGTTGAGCTGTTCCCTGGACATGGTGGTATGGAGGGTTTGGAAGCGGGTGTCTCTGAAACAGTCTAGGGAGAGGGGAAGGACTCTTAGATGTCACTCTCAAGGCGTCCCGTGTCCTGTCCAGCCTGGAGGGGTCCCTGGGCCGCCTGTCAATACAGTCTCCAGGCACCACTGCAAGACACATTTGAGGACTTACATCACTTGCCTAGAAACACACCTGTCTTGATTAAATATTCATGACAACATCTTGCAGTTTCTGCCTTTAAGTAAACTTCCCAATCGAGAGTGAGTAAAACACTGCAAGATATGCAGGAAAATTTCCACAGAATTATGATGAACCATTATAAACATCAGCTGTGGCAATGTGGGTTGGCCGTTTCAGGCAAGTAAACAACAAACCCAACAGATTCTGAAGCATACAAGATTCACATGTTGCGAACTGTTCTTGCACAGACACGACAAAAGTCAGCAGTTGTCACACCAGCCTGACAACATTAGGTCAATGCATAGCTATAGTCAACGAAAATTCATAAGGAGACCAGAGAAATGTGACATATACAAGAATATACTACACAACACAAGAGCAGTGTAACATGTTAAGCACACACAACACAATTTTTTTAAAGTTAAGCAGTGAATTTTTACTACGAATGGAGTGAAGTAGCATTTTAAAGGCTAAAATGGTAACTTTTATACTGTTTTAATGTTTTATATTTCAATTCAATTTTAAATGTGATTTTTTTTCCTGTGACAGCAAAGCTGAATTTTCAGCATCATTACTCCAGTCCTCAGTGTCACATGATCCTTCAGAAAGAATTCTAATAGGCTGATTTGGTGCAATTTTGAAAACAGTTGCTGATGCTTTATATTTTTGTGCAAAACTATGATACATTTGTTTTCAGGATTCTTTTAATGTTCAAAAGAAGAGCATTTTTTTGAAAAAAGAGATCTTAAGTCCCATTACAAATGCCATGCAAAATACCGTAAAAATGCAAATCTGTATCAGCTAGTAACAGTTCCATCAACTGACACAAAAGACTCTCACACTAGCCCCAATGTTTAAAGGCAGACTATCAGGATGTTGTCTTCCCCATGTAATAATAGATATACTTCTTTGTATTTGACGCTGAAAGGTCTGCCACATCCTCACAGCAATAACTTCCTTCAGATTTGGGTCTAAACCTACATCCTAACCAGCTTGATCTTGACAGTAACGCGAGTCACCAACACCTCAAGCTGACAGTCAGACATGCAACATGAACAAATGCTAAAAGGACACCATCTCCTTGCTGGAGACCATTCCAGCTCTCAACCAAACAAACAGCTGTTATGAAACACAAAGCACTGCTCGAAGCATAACTTTGTGCAAGATGAGAACCATCTAGGGACGGGTGATGGCAAACCGACCACTCAATGGAAATCACCCGGCACAGTAGATACAAAGAAGTTCATTGATTATCTTCATGATTGTAGCCCACAAACAAAGAGCATACATCACATTCAGAGGGAAAAAACACTAACAAGATTAAGTTCTGGACGACCTCAACACGAACTGTGGCTGTGCCTGCCAACTAGAAAACAGGGCACTTAACAGCACAAAGAAGCTTTATATGCCATGTTCAGGACCACATAAACTAATTCCTTAAAGAGGTTGTGTATAAGTTGTCACGTCTTCCTCTTGCTTTTCGAAGCTTAACTGAGTTTTGGGTCTCAAAATCTTTCATTTTGTGTCACTTACACATCCATACAGAGGGAGACAAATGTGCACGTTTAAAAAAAAAAATGAAAGAATATTATTTAATATATATATATATATAGTTACTATATAAAAATATACAGTAACTGTAAGTTCTTAAACAGCAAGACATAAGACTCATAGTGCAAAAATGCCGATATGCAATGATCACAAAATAAAAGAAGGTAATGTTTGAGACTGCATTGCATGATTTGCCTGCAAAAGGATTTCTGTTTAAAAACGCGCAAGCGCGTGCAAAGCCAGCAAATCCCACAACATATGTCTGTATTTTAGCCTCTGCATGCTGCAAAATAACAGAGCACACATGTGCAGATAGACGTTGTGGTTTCGGCTGCATTAACTGACAGCAGTTCTGTGCTGAAATGACCACTGGCGTAAACAACGCGAGAGAACAATGGCCAGAATCTGCGGGACTGTCTCCAAAATAAATGCGCCAACAAAATGAAACATTCCCCCGTGCATTTCAACTTTCCTCTTAAACTCGTGCATATGCACGCGGAGATTTGTTGAGATTCAATTCGAAATTGTAACAATCATTGAGGACTGTTATTTCACTGACACTGACAGTCCCAGGCAAGAGAGCCTTATAATCGACAAATCAGAAATAACGCCTGAGAGACTCCATAATGCACGTAAAATACTGAGGAGCGAGCAAATCTAACATTCCGACTGTCACTGCGTATGATGTAAAAATATCACTACAAAAAACATCGTTTAATAAACCTGTTTACCTGTTAGAGCAACTGCACGCCACAGGGCGCCGCCATCTTGAACACCTCACAACCCCTCCCTGCGCAGTCACCATCCGCAACTGTGCAGGAGAAATAATCCCCGAGCGCTAAAAAACACGCCTGTATCTGGACGCAGAACATGGACATATGGCGTGAATGTGGTCAGAAATGAGCAACAGTCATACTTTATAAATACAGTGAATTGTGACGGGAGTAAGACTCGTGTATGAAAGTTTGAGAGAATCCTGCAGTTAGGCCCCGAGTTGTTTTTCTGAAGGGTGGAGGGATGCAGCGCTCTGTAATGCGGTTTTCGCGTGACTCAGGTGGTGAGCGCAGACGCTGAATCTGACCAGCAATAGACGCTAATAAACAATTTATATTTAAAAAGTATTTTTTTCCCCCTAAACATACATACATACATAAATAAATAATATATAAGAATATATTAAGATTAAAATCCAAATATAGGCTAATAAACGATTTATTTACTTTAAAAAGTACTAAATAAATAATGACATTTGAAAAAACCGTTACCTAAAATTACAATTGTGTCATCATGTATGTCATCATGTATGTCATCATGTAATCAAATGAGGATGAGATCACGAATTTTCAAATAGAAGAAAACTGTGGTAATTAATTCACAGCCTTATCCATTATCTCCTAGCATTACACTCATTATCGCATATCTAATCTTTCAGTGATGTTTAATTTTGTTCGCTGATCTCTGCATGAATATAAGAAGTGAAAAATAATTTCTGCGCAACTGACCTATAATAAAAGCATGCATGCAACGGTTTAAATGTCCTGGAGAAGACTGTTTTTTTAGTGGAGAATGATGTCCCTCTAGTGGTTCATCATGGTCATAGACTTCTATTTATTTACACCGGCGAATTCTTGCCTCAAAATACTCAAAATACAACAATTTAGCACAACGCCTTAATCCTTAAGTGTTTGCAACACTCACATTGGTGTTTTGCATGCCTTTTTGTTCATATCTGACTGACCAAATTGATAAATATTTTGTGAATCCAAGAATGGGTGTTTTAACTCTGTTCTGACTACATGCAACTTACTGTTTAGTCTTCTTTCATGTAATTCCTGCAGTTGTGTACAGTTTTATGTTAGTACTATTGAGATACTATTTTAGGTTTTTTTTCAATATTTTGTATTACTAATTATTTTTATGTTACATTTGAGTTCATTCTTAGTTAATTGCTTTTAGTTTTAGTAATGTTGTGGCAGGCTATGTCATTCGTTTTTATTTTTGTTGAACGTCTATCTAGTTTTATTAATTTTTATTTAACTAAATGTAGGTTTCATAGCCAACTAGCAATCTTCTTTTATTTCTTTAGTTCTTTTATATTGATTTTATTTCAAGAAACGAATTTTATTGTGGGTTTAGTTTTAGTTAAGTAGGCCTATAATAAGCTGGTTGCGTAAACTATATTAAACTTGAGATTACAAGCTGTCGTTTTAAATCATTCCATCCTTATTACGAAAGAAACGTGTATCTAGCAGAGGATGGTTTCGATCCTCTGGGTTATGGGCCCAGCACGCTTCCGCTGCGCCACTCTGCTCTCTGATAAACACTGTAAAATACTCTGTAATGACTCCTACGACAGTCAAAACCTGATGTACAGTTCTTACTATCATAGAATTTGCGGATTTCAGTGAACCAGCCTGTCAAAATAGCGAACATAATTTTATTTACTTTATGCAAGTTAGGGCTTTCAGCAAAAGTAATATACTTTAATAAAAGACGAAGGAAAGCTAGTTAACGAAAAGAAAGACTGCAACACATACAAAATGTCATTATATTTTGAAGAGTCACCCAAAGATGCGACGCCATTCACCACCAATCCACACGGCGGCGTAAATACATTAATCGATTCCATATTTCGCACACAAGGCAATAAAAACTGACCTCCGGTAATCTTTAAATGAACAATGTTGAGTGGAGCAAAAACGCACCAGGATTAGACACTCAATAAATAAACAGCTAAGACTCTTCCAGCGCTTAGTTTTACAAACAGTGCGTTAATAACCTAGTTGTGCTTTTAATTATCAAAGATCTCATAAAAACGCCTAAGGCTGACACCAAAACACAACTGAGCAAATAAAAATAGGCAAACATTCGGAGATACCAACATTACAGGTTTGGTGTGTATTTTGAGGGGTACGTTCAAGCAAAGTTTGTTGCTGGTTTATTGGTTTTATGTTTTAAGCCCACTAGCTGTTCTACAGCAGATAAATCAACAGATGACCATTAACAAAGATAATAAATTAGGCTACTAAACTGACAGCAGATAATTAAAAGAATTTTTTTTTTTCAGTATAGCCTATCTCCAACTTTTAACACGTTGCTCTGTTATCCAATTAACCTTCTAAAAGTCCCGTAGAAGTAGAGATGTGGGCTAATATCAAATTTAAACATATATAAAAATGCAAACGAATGATTTAAAATAATATCTAGTATTTCTTGAAATATCTTAAATATGTTGTTAAATCATTATGGAAAAGAGTGCCCACCACACCAGGATGTTTAAGTTTGCGTTTAGTAGGCAAATGTCGCACCTGCTCTGTCTGTAATTGGCTGAAAACTCAGTCAGATTCCACCGCAGAATTATCGGATTGAAAATCAGGGAGGGGAGTTGAAAAAACTCAACGCAACCAACTCACAGCGATGCAGTGCTTAAGTTTCTAAACATCACAACGGATTTCCCTGCGCTTTTCAACGCGAAGTTTGCCACTCAAACAATCAAAGGACCTTAAACATTAAGTTTTCCGTTTTTTTCCCCCCCAGGTAAGATATTTTCATATAGGCTATACTACATTTTCAATTAAAGCCAACTATTTACAAGTTTTTTAACCTCAAGACTATTATTATCATTACTTTTATGTTTATATTTAAAAAATATTTATTATTAAACAGTAATTTGGTATATTTAGGCTTATTTAACATGTTAAAAAATCTGTCTCAAACCAAAGTTTGACTGAAACTTTCAAAACACCAAATATTGTACCCTGTAATAACTGTAAAGGTTCCATTTTATTTGGCGGTTTCATTTTTTAGACAGAGAAACGAATATTGATATTGAACAGAAAAAGGAACATGATATGGAAATGACTATCATCATTTTTTTTTTTTTTTGTAATAGCCTATCATATAAGTTTTTTTGACATTTGTAATTAGTTGGATAAGTTTCGTTGTTCTATAAGTTTGTAATAGCTGATAGTTTTTGGTGATCATAACAAATCTGAAAATGAAAGTATCAGTAAACAAATCTCATTTTACAGAATCATCATGCCACGATCATTTTTGGTGAAAAGTAAAAAGTCTCACAATGTGCACCGACCCATCGACACCGAGCAAAGTGAACAGAAACTCCCGGACCCAACACCCAAAACAAGTAAGTGCCATTATTATATTTTAGTATTACTGGATTTATACTAAAATACTCGATAGTATTATACTTTGAACTGTTGTATTTGAAATAGTTTAACATTCAAAAATCAATTAAACTTGATCTCCAAATTCACCTGTCTGACATGTGGTGTTTATGAGATGAACAATCCACAGTGGTATATAATTAAAATGTCCTTTTATTTTTGTATGATTTATACTCATTTACATAATTATGAATCTGTAATTCTCCTCTGTGGGGTAAATAAATGATTTGTCTAGAGGATGTGCTGAGCACCTGTCAGATTGGCGTTTGCTGATGGTGCCTCAGCCTCAGGCTGACTGTTATATGATTCTAGGGCTGTGTCTAAAACCTTGACAACTGCTTACTTAAGACAGCAGTGTGGGTCTAATGTGTAGTTTACTAAGGTAGCTCAATAGGTTGTATTCCATGGAAGTCTGTAAGCTGTTGAGCAGTTAGGCTGGATGTTACGAATATGCAAACTAGCCCTATTCAAACAAGAGAGCAGTATATTGTGACTGGATATAACTGCTCTTTACAGGGTTCATTTGGAGAAAATGTAATTGTGTAATTAAGTGTGAGGAACAATCTCAGATCTGTCTGTTTGATGCTGTCAAAGCTTTTCGTGTACACACCTCCATTTAATTGCATAGTTTATTTAAATGTTCATGCTTTATCTGTTTTACTTTAGAAAGGAGCTGCCATATTATAATATGCCATATTATATCTATTTTATAAAGGAATAAAATGGCCATAAAAATATATGAATGTTTTTGCATCATAAAGTAATTGCATTAAAACCGATAAAAACCATAGAACCATAAAACCAAAGGGTATTTCTTTTTGAAGACAGATAGCACAAGCTTACATTTGAAGCAAAACAAACTTGGTTTAATTGACTATGTTTTTTGGCATCCACATATGGTTCCACAAAGAACTCTTAACATCCATGGAAACTTTTCATTGCACAAAAGGTTCTTTATAGTTGAAAAGGGTTCTTTAGATTCTTTAGATGAAAAAATGTTCTTCTACTGAAAGGTTCTTGAGGAACCAAAGATGTTTGGTCTAAAGCCCTTTTTTGAGTGCATGTTATTTTATTCAAATTTCTTTCATTTTGATAGATGTTGAGCTCCATTGTACCACATGCATTTTTCAATCTTGTGATGTACTATTTTTTTAGTCCCAGCACTGGTCCCTGTGGAACCAGAGGAATGTAATTCCCCAGAGCGGCCCCAGGTAGATTCGGTCACTCGGCCGTCCCATAGAGACCCGTATGATTTCATCAAGTGTGAGCGAGAGCCCGACTGCCCAATGCCTTCGCTACCTGAGCTGCCTGTCACAACCAGACGGCCATTTTACCTATCTGGTGAGAGTCTGAGCACTGACAGAAATATCTGAATGTGTACATCTTGTTCTTCTATCAAAAAAAAAAATAATAATGGCAAGTATCATGTAGGGCAGATTTAGACACAATAACAGTAATAATCTTAATGTTTCTGCTCTACCTCCAACAGAGCCTCAGCTGGCAGAGTTCCCTCCCTACTACAAGAGCTCTTATACCTGGGATCATGTTCCTGCAGCATATGACTTCAGGCAGATGGGCTTCTCTCCATCGCTCCTGCAGCACGCCAGCAGCCTGTATGGAGCTCATCTGAAGCAGAGCTCTGAGCCTCAACAACCACTGGACTGCAGCACACACTACTCACCCACGTCTAACACCTACCACTGCATTACCTGTGATAAGGTTAAATATATCTTTAATTATCTATCAAGACATAACATATTCCTTTCTATGTATATTTCTTATTTTATTTTTATGATTCTTTTTGTTGTTATATTTTTATGTTTTATGATTCTTTAATTTTTTTTTAATAAATTATTATTATTAACATTAATTTATTTTATATTAGTAATTTATAATATTTTTATTAATATAAATGTATATTAATGAATATTTTTATTAGTAATAAAATTATTATTTTGAGGAAAATATTATTGAATTCAATTACATTTTATTGTTACCAAATAAATTATCTATTTTTTTTATAAAAAAACAATACAATTATATATATATGTGTGTTTCTTAATAATAAAATGATTAAATTACATTTTTAATTAAAATTATAAGAAAAATATATAATAGAATAAAAAACAAATGATTGAATTCAATTACATTTTATAGCTTTTATGTTTCCCCCCCCCCCAAAAAAAATCTATTTGTTTATAATTAGTAACATATTGTCTCAGCTTCAAATAAATTATACACACACACACAAACACACACACACACACACATATATATATATATATATTCTTTATATGTGTGTGTGATTCTTAATATTCTTTTTTTTAAATCAGTTTTTATTTTATTTAGAAATAAAATAATCATTTATTTATAAATAAAATATAAATGATAAAATTTGATTTTGTAATTAAAAAAATCTAATTTTTTTTAAAAAATGTTAATATAAATATAATATAAATGTTAAATTTGACAAATATTATTTCTATATATGTAATAATAAATAAATATTATGTCTATTTCATTGCTGTTTTCTGTCCTCTTCTCCAGGTGTTTTCCACCCCTCATGGGCTGGAGGTTCACGTCAGACGTTCTCACAGTGGCACGCGTCCCTTTGGATGCAGCATCTGCAGAAAGAGCTTCGGCCACTCTGTCAGCTTAGAGCAACACATGAACGTCCACTCTCAGGTATGAACAAACCATGCTTATTCAGTTAGCCACTGCAGTATCACACAGCTGGCATTTGGACTATCAAAGAAATTCATTTTGTTGTTGTTTTGTGTTTAAAGGAAAGAAGTTTTGAGTGCAAGATGTGCGGAAAGACCTTCAAACGCTCCTCAACGTTGTCCACTCACCTGCTGATCCACTCAGACACACGGCCGTACCCCTGCCAGTACTGCGGCAAGAGATTCCACCAGAAATCCGATATGAAGAAACACACCTACATCCACACAGGTGAGACGCATGGTGTGTGACTGCGTGTTTATGTCATGTCGGGGTTGAAAAGAGATCTGTGGCAGTGATAAAGAGCACATTCGGTTACTGCCACCCCAATAACAGTTTCCCCAAAACCCTCCCCACATTACGTGTTATCTCTTTACACTCATTCCATGTAAATCATTAAAACTGAATACGCCGAACAGATATATTCGCCTTCATTGCAGAAGTTGGCTTTCTAGGGTGTGTTTCCAAGAGCGGCACAGCTACAGATAAATCAAGAAAAGAAGATTAAACAAATGCTCTCTTGATTTGCATAGCTGGTCTTCCTGCTTTCCTGATGCCTTCTTGGAAAGTTTGCTTTGCATGTAGCAGACAGCCACTCCTGTGTTGGAAAACAGAACAAATCTGGGTGGCACGCAAATCCAAGCTGGCTTTAAAGCAAATATTCTCCAGTGTTTTTATACAGATTAAAATAGTTTTTTTTTTTAAATGTTATGTTTGTTTACAGGTGAGAAACCTCACAAATGCCAGGTGTGTGGCAAGGCCTTCAGCCAGAGCTCTAACCTCATCACACACAGCCGCAAACACACCGGATTTAAGCCGTTCAGCTGCGAGGTCTGTTCCAAAGGCTTCCAGAGGAAGGTAGATCTTCGCAGACACCACGAGAGCCAGCACAGCCTTAAATAACGGAGGCTGCATATGGCGTCGCAGACAGCGGCGAGGAAATGAAGACCACCGATGGCTGGAAAAAAAGACCGTTGCTTCAGAGGAATGCGTTTCTCTAAGTAGACTCATGTTAAAGGGATAGCGCACACAAAAATGTACTATTCTATCATCATTTACTCACCCTCATGTTCCAAACAATTTAGTTATTGTTAACTTAAAACTAAAAGTATCATTAAAAATAAAGTTTGGTTAATTGGAATAAATCTGGAATTAAATAATTAAATAAATATTACATGAAAAAACTACACAAAAATACATAAATTATGTCATTTCAAAGATTAGCAATGTTGGCAAATGAAGTAGTTTTGAAATCAAAACTAAAACCTAAATAAAAATAAATGAATGCCATATAGAAAAATATTCTGAAAAAGCTAAAGAATATAAAAGCTACTTCAAAATATTAAAAAAAAATACTATATATAAATGTTATGTTTGTTTACAGGTGAGAAACCTCACAAATGCCAGGTGTGTGGCAAGGCCTTCAGCCAGAGCTCTAACCTCATCACACACAGCCGCAAACACACCGGATTTAAGCCGTTCAGCTGCGAGGTCTGTTCCAAAGGCTTCCAGAGGAAGGTAGATCTTCGCAGACACCACGAGAGCCAGCACAGCCTTAAATAACGGAGGCTGCATATGGCGTCGCAGACAGCGGCGAGGAAATGAAGACCACCGATGGCTGGAAAAAAAGACCGTTGCTTCAGAGGAATGCGTTTCTCTAAGTAGACTCATGTTAAAGGGATAGCGCACACAAAAATGTACTATTCTATCATCATTTACTCACCCTCATGTTCCAAACAATTTAGTTATTGTTAACTTAAAACTAAAAGTATCATTAAAAATAAAGTTTGGTTAATTGGAATAAATCTGGAATTAAATAATTAAATAAATATTACATGAAAAAACTACACAAAAATACATAAATTATGTCATTTCAAAGATTAGCAATGTTGGCAAATGAAGTAGTTTTGAAATCAAAACTAAAACCTAAATAAAAATAAATGAATGCCATATAGAAAAATATTCTGAAAAAGCTAAAGAATATAAAAGCTACTTCAAAATATAAAAAAAAAATACTATATAATATAAAACAAATAATATAGAATACAATGAAAGTCAAACAAAATTGTTAAAATATCAGCTTTTGTGCTCCACAGAAGAACTTTTAATTGAATTCAAAATACATTTCTTTATTCTATCCAGTACTTCATCAAAACTGTAATCTGACACACAAAAAGTCCATCAAATGTCCTTTTAAATATTAAATCATAATCATATGTCAGTTAGTGCCCCATGAAGGAATCCAAACATATTTCTTTTATTTCTAAACTGGCTTTTTAAATGCAGTGAAATGATTGTATGTTAGTGTTTAGATTGATCTTTGATTTTGTGTTATTTATAGAAACTCTTATCTCACAATAAATACTCCTCTTTGAAATTGGTGCTTGATCGATAATTCCTAAAAGTGGATTTTGACAGTGAATCTAGTTGTGAGATAAAGAGAAGGGGGAGGAGTGCACGTACTGTAAATGTGTAAAAAAAAATCAGTCCCGGTAAAGTGAAAAATGAGAAGAGTCAGCAAACACGGCTTTGCTGTGTTTGTCTTCTTGTGTCTCCGCCCTGTCGAGGATCCGGATACACAGTTCCGTTGGCCTTGCTGATGGTTCTGCACACTGCCAGAGGCTGTGTGAAATCTCTGGTGTGACTGGAGATAAAGCTTCATTCAAATAGGTACCTGGAACTCTACATGCAAATCTCCTGCCTGGCAGGTTTGTAAACTTAATGCGGCTGAATGAACGGACCTTCTGGGCCTGAGCTTGGCAGAGAAAGGCAAAGCAGCGAAACAAAGAAATTGATATTTATGAATGCAATGATTCCTGTGATTAAACTTTGACCAACTGGGACTCCTTAGTCTTAGTTGTGCAAACATTTTGACTAAGAAAACTCAGAGATTTACTGACGTCTGCTTCTCAGGTCACTCCCATCAGCGGAGTTCAAGCTGCTTTGCCAAACAAATTCCTACTGACACAGCTTTGCGCACACCGCCCCTCTCAAACAAAACAGACAGTTAGGAAAATCCAATCAGTCTACACTGTCCTGTATCATAAACCACGCATTGCACACCTCACATGTGGTTCCCTCAGAACGCTGGTAGTAGCGGCTAATCACAAAACAGGGTCAGGACAGGTAAGTGCGGTTATTCAGCGAAGAGGAACTTATTGAGAAAAAAGCTGAAGAAAGTTGGTCAGAAATCTCATCACTTCCACTGCTGACCTGTTCCCCATCTGCGCCCTGCACACCTGCCAAAAAAAGTTCGGAACAGAAATCAGTGTTCACATCAGGGTGGAAACAGTGAGACAGTGCATCTCTAGTAACAGTTGGTAAACAAATCTGTGGTGCCCATGCAAATTATTATTTTTATTACCTCAGCAACGGGGTCTGAGTCATGCTGAGGACAGTTACAGCCACATCCTGGAACGAGACAGTAAATCCAACAGCAAATCACAATCTTGCTCAGGGAGCCAATCGGTGTCAGATTTGGATGACAGACAATGTATGAGCAAACAGGATTTTAGGACTAAGACAAGAGGGTGGGGTGACGTGTAGCCTTGAAGGGAGAAAGGGGAAATGAAGGGGCAAGCGCACACCTGAGTTCCACTTCCTCTTTTTCTGTTGCATGTGTTGATTTTGCATGATTTTGTAAATCAGAAAACTGTTTGTCCACCATTCACGCAACAGTACACTAACAGTAATTTCTGATTATTAAAATTAAACTGGTTTTAGAAGCTATGCTCCAGTCTAATATCTTACGTAACTGCATACGCCATTCATCAAAAGTGTGGAGACACACCTACTCATTATTTCAATACGGCTGAATATATTTGACCCAAAACTACAGAAAATTCAGTAATATTGTAAAACATTATCACAACATTAAAAATAACCATTTTCTATTTTAATATACTTTAAAATTTCATTTATTCCAATCTTCAGCGTTACATGATCCTTTAGAAATCATTCAAATACGCTGATTTTGTGCTCAAGAAACATTTTTTATTATCAATGTTAAAAAAAGTTATATATATACATACAGTATATAGGTTTGGAGATGGATATCACTCATTAGGAGTTCAGTAAGCAAGACAACAGATGTTGATTCAGTAACCGCTCTGACGGATTCAGTGAGTTTACTCATTCAGCGAAAGATTCTTTTGGGAGTCATTTTGAACGATTCAAACGGCTCTTAAAGGGGTCATGAACTGCCTGTTTTTTTTTTTGTTGTGGTTGTTGTTCTGTTCTCTGAGGTACACTTATAATGTTATCAAGATTTTTACATTAAAAAAAATAATTTAAGTAGTAATAGACTATTTTCTGTCCAGTTTTTGACCCCCCACATCAGAACGCTCTGTTTGAATAGGCCTGGCGGATTGTAGACTCTGAAGTAAACGCCCACTGCAGTGATTGGCTTGTGTATGTTTGACAGTCTACATCCTTCACAGATGGACGCTTCTGTGATTTAGGTTAAAAACGCATAAATACTCGGTACATATCCAATGATCTGTTTAACAGACAAAGCAATAGTGATCACGTAATAAGAACAGTTACTCATACTTGTGTGTTGCGAGATTACTGTCGGATCCAATATAGTCAGTACACTGTAAAAAAAATTCCGTAAAATTTACGGTAAAAAACCGGCAGCTGTGGTTGCCGGAATTTTACCGTAAAAAATACGGTAGCAACGTTTTTGGTTTTACGGTTTTAACTTAAATTTACAGTTAAATACCGTAATTTCATTAACTGATATAATGTTAATATACCAACCTATTGAAGTACTGAAATCTGTTTTGTACCTTTGTAATACACTGATAACCACCAAATGCAGGTGGTGATGAGAAAGTCACATGATGAACCAAAGCCCATCACAAGCAGCTTTTAAATAATAACATATATAGAAGGTGCACAGTGTCATTCACACAAACACCAAACACCATCATGGTAACACACATGAAACTGAAATAATGCAATAAACATTCATTTAACAACATTAGGTGTAACACACAACCCTAATATACAAAACTGATAAGAAAAAACTAAGAAGAAACATACAGTGTTTTTTTACAGTGTACAGCATCGTCTTTTAGTTTCAATCTTTTTGAAAATCCCGCGTTGAATTGTGCCTTGTTTGTAAATGAATCCGCAGTAAAATTAAGTAAACAAAAGACCGAGTTCTTACTGACAGTCTGGAACTTCATTAAAAATAAAGTTCATTCACTCGTTCCTAACGTTGGGATCAGAAGGAAGGCAAAAAAATAAAGTTCATTTAATCCTTGCTAATGTTGGGATCAGAAGGAAGGCAATGCAAAGACTGTCCCCCCCCCACAACAACTTTGCACTCCACAGCGTCTTGCTGTCTTCAGAGCCATCTTTATCGTTTGGTTTCTGCTTAGACCTCGTGTTCGCCTTTCTTGTAAACATGCACGAATCGGTGGGCGGGGCTAAACAGACTGTGATGTCAATCTTGTCCTGCGGAGGCGGTGCTTATCCACACTATTACATCATAGAGTAGAACATTCCAAAAGCTGTTGTTTTGGCAGACTGCCTTCAATATAAGCTGTTTTTAGACTAACGAGAAAGTTTTGAGTTCTGAAATTTTACAATGATTAATATGTCAAAAGATCAAGGGAATTTTGGTTTCTCAGTTCATGACCCCTTTAACAATCATTTGTTCATGCAGTATGTTTGTTTTTACCCACGTGGACAACTCACTAATAAGACAAGGTTTCTTGATATTATTTTGCGATACATTGTTTTTTGATTTGATCAAATAAGAGTAAGATACAGGCAGCAAACTTCCAGTCACAACTTGGATAAAATTTGATGTTTTTAACATGGCGCTGTAGAAGCGTGACAGCTATTGACCAATCAAAAGTCAGGATCAGGACTATCCGTTTTGAAGGAGCTCCCACAGTAAACATTCGTTGGCTTCATTTCCTTCACTAATCAACTTGTGCATTTGAAAAACTTTTAAAATGTTAATTTTTTATTTAATTAAATTATTTTTATTTTGTGAAGGAATTCATACATAAGCACAACATATATGTCTACAAAACTGATTTCATGCCTTTTACACATTAATCTTTTTAAGATCACGAGAAACAAATTCAGTTCAGCATATCTGAAGTTAGATTTTAATCTTTTAATATATTCCAACGAATCATACACACCATATGTTAAATTCACTCAGCTTTCGCAGCTGTTTTGTATTTGTAGAAACAGTTGATTTAGAATTAATTGTGAGGAACAATAAAGAGATGTGCTTTCAGATATTTGGACAGGCCGTCATCATAAAAAACTTTAAGTGGGTCTGCTGCCAAAAGCTGTTAAAGCCTGCAGGCAAAAAGAGAAATTTGACCTTTAGTGTACATCAGTCCACACATATAAACAATGGTAACACATCCACTGAACCAATGCATCAGCACAACATGACACCAATACCACACAAATACAGATACATCATATATATGAACAACAAATTACGAGAGGTCAGAACCTCTTTTAAGATTACAAAAGCAGAGTGGTAGAGCGAAAGGGAGAAAACAGGGAGGGATAAAGAAAAAGATAGAAGGAGAGAGATTTGCTTAACAAATGAGCAGATATGCAAAACACTCTTGACTGTGCTTGCCTGAGGCAAAGTAGCAGGCGACTGTGTGAGCCAAAGCAGAGACCTTATCACAGAAAGGACTATAAAAAAATGAAAATGTTCACATTAGAAAATAAAGACTTGAGCTTTCTATTAAACTGGCTGATTGTGCAGCAGAGCATGAAGAAATGACCGCTTTAGAAAAACATTCTTTGTTATTTTTCAAATGAACTTTTACATGCTGCTTTTTTGTGTATTTCTAGAAATGCATCTGTTTCCAAAAGCAAGAAAAGCTCCTAAACAGCACTACAAAAGGTTTTTAAAGACTGTAAAAGTATACATAAAACAAACACAGAAATCAAACCGTGCAGAGAAACATGTTTACTTTAAAACATGTTTGGTTGAGTCTCTCATCTTGTTACAGAAGCAAAAAATAATATTTATTTTAAGTCTTCCTACAGTATATGGAAATCATGTGCATAAGAGTATACTTACAAGTGATAATTTTTTGGTTGCATATGCAGTCATGCATAAAAACATGAACGGTTTATTTCTTATGAGACCTCAGTCCACATATTTAAAAGTGCAACTGGCGTGTCTCAAACAAAGGGCCTGTCAGTGAGTTTTATGGGTTTGGGGATGAGGAGAAGACGCAGATAGACAGCTGGCACGTCATGCCAAGAGCAGAGCGATGACACAGCGAGGCCCGAACCACACTGATTAGAGTAGGACGCCAGATAAGGGGCAATCATTATTTAAATCCACTCAGAGGATTATGCATGTACCCGTAGTGCTAAGAAACTAAAGATATATATGAGAACTAAATGAATGCTTTTGGGGCCAACACTTTTTCACACCACTGTATATATAATTTTTTGAAGATAAAAAAAATATTACTACAAGTATAGAAACAAACTATAAAAAGTTGCACCACATGACATTTTACAAATGTATCTAGCCTTCCCTCATCATAAAAAGGACAAAATATCTCATTTAATATGTGAATATAAATGTCATTTAAATGAAAATATTCAAATAAAATATTTATTTATTTTTCATATATAAAGACTTACTCATTTAGAAATATTACTTTTTGGAGAAATCATGTCACAATTTGAATACAATAAAATATTAATAGAATTACAAATTAATATTAAATAGAATTAATTGTATTTTAAAAAAATTTGACTCTCTAACACTTGCACTCTCAGTTCTATTTCTATTCAAACTACTTGTTTTCTTTTTACTTATTATAAAAAACGACCCTCTAACACTAGCATTCTCTATTCTTTTTCTATTATTTTGACTTGTCTTATTTTTATTTTAAAAAGTCCCTCTAACACTAGCATTCACTATTTTTTTATTCTACCTTCTTGTTTTTTTATTTATTATAAAATATTTCAAATATTTAATTAATAATTCAAATATATTCAAATCCTTGTATGAATAGCATTTTTAATGTATTTCTGAATAAATGAATAGATAATATCCAGAAAAAAAGCATTTCAACATAAATCACTTTTTTTTTTTTTAACACACGGCTCAATACAAAAGTTCCCTCACAAGATTAAGGGAGTATATCTGTCTTACTGTGGATGCAGGAAACATGCATCGGGTCACATGCAGTAATGGCAAACTAGTGATACTGAGTTATTGACAGATACCAGACATGAAGGGTAGGTGGGTTTGAACAAGTTTGGTGACCAGCCAAGAGCAAAACTGACTCAGACACAACAAGCATCAACAAACAGGCCTGCAAGATGAGGCGACAGAATGAGCAAACAAAAAAAAAAAACACATGTGAAGTCAGCAAACATGGAAATGAAGTGGGAGAGGAGGAACAGAACAAGAGTTGGTGAAATCTGAAGGGAGCAGGGCAGGCCTCTCGGAGCAGGCAGGGCCGTGATGGCCGTGATAGTCTTATCTGAGCCCATCCACCCTGTAACGGTTAGAGCTTTCATGGCCTGCTGAGGGAGGAGCGACAGCCGGAGGAGAGAGATAGAACTGTGGACACAAGTAATCAGAGACAAACAGACGACACCACACTCTCCTTCTCACTCTCTCCCATAACAGCTCTATGACAGAATGTCAGTCTGTATTTTAACTCCGTCCATCCCTCCTGTTCCTCAAAGCTCAGAGTCTCATATTATGAACAGGAAACAGGGCTTCTTATCGGACCACAGGAGGACTGTGTGGCCTCTGCGAAAGCAAAGGACTAGACATAAAGCACCAAAAATAAATCTATTACTTACTCAAAGGAAGCTGCCGTCTTTCCTGATGTCATCATGACATGGATACTTTTAAATAAGGAAGAATGCTCTCTGTAACGAAATACAGAAAAGAGTTACAGAAATGGGAAAATAAATAATAATAATTCAAATAATATATAATCATATCCTTGTTATATCAACATCAGTTTTCTTGCATTTGCAGTGTTACAGGGTACATTTAATATCATTTTATAGTGTTTTGGAATAGTCATGTGATCTGAAAAAGTGTTTTTACTTAAACTATACTGAACAGTGCTATGTTAGACAACATCTAGCATGTAAACCGATGAAAACGACGTTATACTCTTTTTTTTTAAACGTCATTGAGGTAAATATCACGAGAAATATACAATAAAGGCTAGATACAAAAAAGAGGAAGAAACTGGAGAAAAGGGAGAGGTAGAAATTGACTATTGTTGTCGAAACGTATGCGTTTCTTCTCTATATTGTATGCAAAAAGCAGTACGTCAAATGAGTAGAATGAACGATATCCAGATTACCTCTCTGCCCCTCGTCTGCTATTGGTCGATTGTTATTTCTTAAGACAGCTATTTCAGTCACGTATTAAGCGTGGTTTTACCCCCAAAAATGATAAATACATTATAATATATCATACATTAAATAAATAAAATAAATGAACAACATGGAGCAAGGCCGTGCTTCCCCCATGTGGACACATAGATACATTACAATTGTGTAATACAGCGTTTCAAGACATGTTCTTCAATAAACATGCACAAAACGTAAATAAATTAACAAAAATATTAAATCAAACTACTGTTGTATCCAGAATATGTGAAATATTTTTCGCACTGTGTAATACAATCAAATAGTTTTAGAAAAAACAGCATGAAACAGCAGGTATTCATATACAGGAGGTTTTATTCAACATTTTGTGTATAAACATAGGCCGCAAATGCCTTCCAAACGTTTCAGTCTGCAGAATTCATTAATCTATTTGTACAGTCCTATAACCAGAACATTAAGATATTAGCAAGAATATATAGTGACAAAAACCTTAAGAGGAAAAGGGGAGGGCATCCACAGCCTGTCCCAGTGGCTGTCCAGCATGTCTTCATGTGTTTAAAGGCAAGGTTTCAACATAAATCCTCATAACATTATAATGGATGACACAGATGGACCCTTGCAGTGCTTTCATGACCAATCAATTCAAAACTGTAATACTTTGTGAATACAAATAAATCTGGAGGTTATAATGTCATAATGCATGTTTTCATTAATTGGTTTGTAGACGTTTCTCACTGTGTGTGATACAATCTCATTACGTTTATAAGAAATTTCATCACATTAGTCTTTAAACTATGTGCAGTGCAAAGAAATCGCTTCTCAAACATCATGCGCTGTGTCACTCCCATTGAACCGGAGCATATGTCCAATATTCCTAACCCAGTAACATTCAACAATCTATAAAAAGCACATTAAATAAGCAATTAACACAACGGGAATGCTTTGTTTGAATCACCTAATGCCTTCTGATAGCAATAGATCACAGTTTAATTTATGTCAAGAGTTACATATTACAAAAAAAAAGCGGGCATATCTCTAGAAGAAACCCACATGTGATGCTGACTTCAGTTCGGACAGGTGCAAGATACAGGAAATGTACATTTAGTGCCGACAATCAAGAAAGAGGACAGACAAGATGAAAAGTCTCAGACGCACCTTTACTGCACACGTAAACGAAAAAACAAAAGACTTCACATGGTGGATTAACAGAAATTCCTTTTCAATTGCTGCACCCCTTTCTGTATGCATGATAAAGTCTTCAAAAACCCTTCTACAGTAGCCAGAATTTGGTTTAACGTTACAACTCAAACGCACAACACTTATCAAACTTAAAAAACACTTTTAAATAAAAAAAACACGCCTGCATGTTAAATAAAGTAACTAAAGCACCTTTAACTGAAATAATAAACTTAAGAGCATTCATTTTTACTAATATAATTAACACAGAATACCTGTACTGCATCCATTATTAACCCTTCCTTCATTAAACAATCTGACAGGATTCAAGGATAACAGATTGTGCTATATACAGCGTTGTTTTTTTTTTAACCTTAATGTCTTACGATGAGACAGAGAGGCACTGCTGTATGGTTCTCAGCGAGACATAAACCACAGTGTGCTGTGAAGCTAGAGAGAGAGAGCGAATGTGAATGACAGGGTAGAGTTAAAAACCTCTCCGTTTGGTCATCTCTCAACACTAGATATACGGCAGGGGAAACGCTAATGTTGTGTGCTATCCTCTGAGCATTTTCACAGATTCAAAAAGACAGGAAAATGAAGAGGATATGTAAGGAATCTACAGTACTTCATAACACGGATAAATGTAGACGTACTTTAAAAAAGACACTGATCTGTCCCCAAATAAATAATAATTCTTCTACATGTATTACATAATCAGAATGAATAAAAATATATTGACCCTTTTGGTAATGTACTTCTCTCTCCCGAAATCTCAACTACGAAAGCATAATGAAACATGTATCATGTTTTCAAACACACTCATGAATGCTTAAATATTGCTTGATAGAGAGGTATGGGCCAAAAAAAGAGGAAAATTAAACAATAGCGAGATTTTTCTCATTTTTATGTATGTTTTCTTAACTTAGAATCACATCAACACTGACAATAACTGAACCAAACACCATCTTCTACACAGAAATCCTATTAAATTAAGCTCTTGTAATGACTGACATACACTAACAGAAGTTATTAATTTGACTTTTAAGAGTCTGCAATAAGAACTACGTTGAACTGCCATGTAATTATCTATTGTATAAAAGGATCCAAAATCTGGAACGGTTTGGAGCTGGATACTGAATTGTAGCAGCACAGAAAGAGCATCAGTGGCCAGTGGGGACAGGCGAAATGAGGACAAACACAAAAAGCCAGAAGAGACAGAATTCACTGTCACCAGCTGACATGATTGACCAGTAGAGGCCCACGTACAGGACGCAAGAGCATGCTCAGGGTCTGAGTCATGAAAAAGAAGAGAGCGAAGGTGCTGAAGGGACACTGATGTTCACAGGAAAATAGGCAGAGGGTTCAGTAATATTCAAGATGTGCTCCGAGCAAGTCCAGTTCTTTAACGTTTAAAATGGCTACGGCGCCCCCTAGTGGCGACAGCTAGAAAATGCGCGAAACGCGAAGCACTCCTGCTTTTGCCCAGTAGAAGCTCTTGTGCATTCCAGTGTCCGTTATACCCAGTGGGTGGACATGCTCGCTTGGTTTGAGACTTACAATAGGAATAAGAACTCCTTTAGACCTCTGTGGAAAACAGGATACTCTGTCTCTTACTGTCTGGCGTCGGGATGGTCTCCAGCTGAAGGAAATACAGCAAAACTTGCACCTACAGATGCAAAGGAGAAAGAATTATGCACCTATCAGGAGACGCGTAATGGATAAAACATAAGTGCATTACTGTAAATGTGTTTTCCATTGTGTGTTTACAACACACAGACACATTTAAATGATTTTCAATGGTGCTTGGTATCATGTCCACAGTCCTTAAATTGTAAAGTCAGTTAATTGTGGTTTTATCGTGTACCTGTGACATGACTTCCAGTGACCAGCTGTCCCCCATTGTGATAGGCTGCGTGGGGTTAGTGGGGATTTTGCTGTCCTTTTCAGCAGGTCGTAGCAGGGTCGGGCCAAACACGGTGGCCAGATTGTGAAGAGACATCTTGTTTACACTCTCCTTTTCTGCAACCCTAGAAACAAAAAGAGAAAGAGCAGGAAGACAGGAAATAAAGATTATCAGTGTATGAATGCATCAAGTTTGCTATTACGAAACTTAAAATAATTTCAATAAATTACATTTTTCTCCCTCCAATTAAAAAAATATTCAAATAATAATAATAATAAAATATTACTAGATTATTTAAAAATATATATTTTTTACAATTTGGTGGCACTTGTTGTAGCGAATGAAAAAATAAAATAAATTAATAAATGTGCCCAGACAGGATGTTATACAGAAATGAGAATGTTTTTTTTATTTTTTTATTTGAGGGGTAAATGTTTTTATTAAGCTTAATATTTCTTAATGCAAGCTATATTTTCTTATAATATACTGTAGTCTGTTTTTTTTTTTAAATGGGGGTGAAAACTGAAATGTGTTGATGGTAAGATTCACCCAACTAAACTTTTTGATCATGATGCCAGCAGCACATTTTGTAGTATAAATAGTGCGAGTAGTGCGTTCACACTGAAAATTCTAAAAAGAAAAAGTGCACTTTAAATACCTGGATGATAACCGAAAAAATTAAGTGTGGAATGTTGGACACTTCATGCACTCAACTGTCGCAGCTTTAATTACGTCACGAAGAGGGCGAGGCTATCAGACTCTGATTATTAATGACAAAATAACCTTATAAAATTCATACACTACATGGTTGAGTACATAGTGCATAAGTACATAGTGTATAAGTGCACAGTGTATAGTGCGTCATTTGGGATGCAGTTCATGTTTCAGGAACAACATTTCTATCAGCCAATCATAGCCTTAACCCTACCCTTACCAAAAAGTAGTATACTTCAAGTTTATTTTAGCAAGTATACTTAAGTAAAGTTCAAGTATATTTTTAAGTATACTTTATGTAGTAAGTATACAAATATCAGTGTACTAGTAGTATACTTGTAAGTGTACTATTTCAATACTCCTTGGGACTAAATTGGCCCACTTTCTAGTATATAAAAGTATACTTTTAAGTATACTTTAAGTATAACAGTAGTAAACTTTGAGTACACAACTAGTTTACATCAAAATTTTTAGCTTGTACTGCAACAAAACAAAACTACAACTACAAAACATCAAAAGAACAGGGTATCTGCTTGTAAACAAAAACATTTAAGTGCCCCCTACAGTATAACAATGAAAACACGGATTCTAAAAGCACAATTATAGCTAAAATATATTTAGTATAAGTCAAGTATACTTAAATGTCATTTTAAGTATATTTCTGAGAAGTACATAAAGCCCATTTCTGAGAAGTACATAAAAAGTAGACTAAAAGTATACTTTCCTATTTTTAGTTTAAAAGAAGTATACTAATAGCACACTTGAATAAACTTCTTTTTCGTAAGGGTAACCCTTGATTTCTTCATATGAATGTTCCAGAAACAATGGATTTTGACCCAGTAATATATCTTTCTTGTTGTTAAGCTTCTTAGAACAATGTAAAAGTCATCAGCATCTTGTAAACCTCTTGAGATGATCCAGCAGGAAGAGGAAGGTGACCAGGTTGGGCTCTGGTAGAGACAGCAGGAGGTTCAGCATACAGCTCTCCTTAGCTACGCTGTCTGAAAGAGCTGAGGACATAATCAACATAGTTATACCATCACAAAGCCAAGCCTGCTCAATACTTTTTTTCCAAGTAAAAACAACTGACGCACCAATGCCTCCTGCAAAGTTAGGGTAGAGCTCGTCAGTGAACAGGGGCTCAGGGAGCTCCCTGAAGTACAGCTTGAGCGTTCCGGCAATGGCGTTCACATCCATCTCACTCATCATTACTGACACGTCTTTATTATCTGTTACAGAGAGACAGAGAGAGATCAGCAACTAAACTGGCTGACTGGATGTGTCTGTCATAACTCTATGTAAAAAAATAAACACAAGTTTGATGGACACTCACTGGTGTCAAAGGCAGTCTTCAGTCCCTGGATGTCAGTGGCCACTCCTGAGACACGGTAGATGCCCACTTCCTCCATTCCTCTTCTCTCAATTTCCTCTAGACACTGTCTGACGATGTAGGGCACTTTAGAGCGTTCCCGTCTGAGACAAGAAATAATACCAACATCACGAAACCAGCCATTTGATTTAATGAACAAGTAATGACTACAATTTTTTTAAACTTATATTCAGCAAAAATAGGATACACAAACAAAAAATGTCAAATTTATAATTTTAAGCATTTAATTTTGATCTTAAAGCTACCATTACTATTTGTGTTCGCATATATTAAAAAATATTAGATGTGTTACTGTTAAATACATAACGCTACCATTATGCTCACCAAGGCTGCATTTATTTGATGAAAAATACAGTAAAAACAGTAATATGGTAAAATATTATTACAACTTAAAATACTTTTTTTTTATTTTCAAATATTTTAAAATGTTATTTATTCCTGTGATGGCAAAACTGCATTTTCAGGCTTCAGTGTCACATGATCCTTCAGAAATCATTCTAATATGCTGATTAGGTGCTCAAGAAACATTTCTTATTTCTGCTTAATATTTTTGTGGAAACCAAGATACATTTTTCAGGCTTCCTTGATGAATAAAAAGTTCAAAAGAACAGCATTGATTTGAAACAGAAAACGTTTCTAAAATAAATCTCTTTGCTGTCATTTTTTTTTATTAATTTAATGCATCTTTCTTGAATAAAAGTAATTTATTTAAAAAAATGAACAATAGTGTATATGCAAATAAGATTAGAAAAGTATGGCTTAAATTTGTTTAACTGTGACTGTTTCTCAAATAAAGCTATCATGCAGCTTCAGACAAGTTGGGTCTGTGCTTTTCGAAACTGACAGCCTGTGTTCACTGTACATATTCATTGAATGAAAAGGAGGTTAAGCCGAATAATGCCTTTACATATACATTAATCAGCAGTAGGTGCTGCTAATGTAGAAACCTTTGATGCACATGTTTGTGTCTGAGCATCTGTACTGGTGTTGTCATGTTGTCTTTATAGCATTAATTGGTTCTGCCCTTAAACCCATTAGGAAGCTTGTTACAGGCAATCCTCATTACTGTCAATCAAATCTGACCACAAACACTGCACAGAAAGGGCAGAATTCTATGAAGCCTATAATTTTCTATACTGAATATTCTAATTTTCTTTGACACAATGAATGCCTGAAAAATCATGATAACTTAGTGTCAAAATGCGTCTTTTTGTAAAAAAAGACCAAATAATTTTCTGGGTACGTCTCTTCTCATATAAAATGTGTTCTGACTCACTTTGTCACTGTGGAGATATTTACTCCAAACACACCCATGGGCTTCCGTGAGGACATTCTCTTCAGGCTGAACTCCCGGCTGGTGAACTTCATGGATATCTTCACCTCAATCTTCAGAAAAATTAGTAATTAGAGTGTTAGATGGTAGGATTACAGAAGAGGAGCAGATGTGAATATACTTACCCCATTCATAGGGATGACTGTTCTCTGCCAGTCTTTACCCTGGAGCATCTGAGGATCCAACTGGATAAAAAACAGAAAAAGAAACATAAAATACAATGGGATTTCCAACACAGACACAGAACATTTGTCTTTTCTGAGATCTAGAGGGCTTTTGGATTGGCTACATATCCGTTATAAACACCACAGATGTTATGAAGGGCTTGGAGTGATGTGAACATTTTTCATACTGCCACTTCTCCTTATACAGCAGTTTCGCATATCACCAGCCAATTTCTCTGACCCCTCTAAGCAAACGTGGGGCCATCTGGAGTGGGCCAAGTTCAGCGTGTTCCTTTCCCTCATCCTGGCCTAATCTCAATATGGTCTCATATATTTTTATATGCAACATCTCAACGTGAAGTAGAATATAAATAAAGAGAAAATGCACGTCACACTGGAATACACTGCTGTCACTACTGAAACAGTTACCCATTCACAACCATTTTTTTCTGTACTTTACCTTTCTTCTGTGCAAAACATTTTGTACACAGCCCCATAACCTTGTTCCTTTGCCTGCCGGAGCAGTTTGCGTAGAAATGTCTACAGTAACAGCCTCCCCAGGCCCCACATCACAGTCTTCGATGGGTGGAGGGCAGCTCCTGCCCTCCTCATCCAGTCCTACCACTTCCTCGTCACTCATCTCCTTCCTATACAGTATACGACTGTGCAAAACCTGAGCAGAGATCTTTGGCTGGAATTGGAAATCCTATGGCTGCTCCAGATGTCTTCAATTCAAATAATTCAGAGGGTCTTCAGTAACAGATGAAGTGTTTAAGTAGCTCTTTTAACAATAACAAATCATTGGTCTGGTGCAAGCTACAGAGATCCAATTACATTGATGATTCATCCAGTCCCAAAATCTGTTGCTGTTCACTTAAATATCTATTTTGCTCTTATTTCCTTCTTTACCGTAGTCTCGACACTGTTTCTTTTTGTAAATCTGCATAACTTTCTCTTTCCGCACCTCCAGCTCGTAATAGATGATCCCTTGACTTACCTCAGAGTAAGCTGCTCTGTCCCAACCCATGCACCCATCTACAGCCACTAACATCCAGTGCACCAATCAGAGCATCTCTTAAAGGTTTATTCTGCTGCCATGCAGTATTGTTATCCTTTACAAAAATGTATAAAAAAAATAAAATAAAAAAACTGAAATAGCTAACATAATTTAAAAATAAATTATTTAATTAATTTTCCATGCTTTAAAAATATCTTAATTTTAGTTTTAGACCCTGAATTTAATAAATTATAAACATTAAACATGAAAAAAAGGCACTATGTAGTGATATACAATGCCTATAAGAAATGTAACAGCGTTTAATGCATTTAAATAAAATTAGTTAACACATTATGAGCCCTAAAATTCTAAAATGAAAATATAAAACTAAATTAACTAATAAATTAAAAACAACAGTTTAAAATGAAAACTAAATAACGAAATTAACTATAAACTTAATTGAAAATCGAAAATAAAATTGAAAAAAAATAAATAACACTTTCATATTATGTCTTTAAATCTACCTATTATATTTCCAATGGCACAAATCTACAGAGCAGTCCAGCTTTATTTTCAATGTTTATTTGTTGGCAGACCACTGCAAAGTGCTCTTGGGTATAAGGAGAACAAAAAACCAAACAGCAAAGCAATAAATCATCATAATGTTTAAGAGGAAAAATATTAAAAATAAATAAATAACACTTTCATATTATGTCTTTAAATCTACCTATTATATTTCCAATGGCACAAATCTACAGAGTAGTCCAGCTTTATTTTCAATGTTTATTTGTTGGCAGACCACTGCAAAGTGCTCTTGGGTATAAGGAGAACAAAAAACCAAACAGCAAAGCAATAAATCATCATAATGTTTAAGAGGAAAAATATTAGATTTTACAAAGACCACATTACTTAAATACACAGAAGAAACATGATCCCTACAAAAACGCATTTTATGACTTAGGGACTAGAGCAGAGTTTCCTAAAGTCACAGCTGGCTGATGGGGGGGCTACAGAGGGATCATATCACAGCCCTCAAATCCGTCCTCCTTCCCCCATGATAAACCAGCCGACACTTTGAAACCAACAGCATCCAAACCTAGACTTTACAAGCAATCATTTGTGAGGCAGGAGAATTTTGTGCTGTTTGTATGACCCCACAAACCTCTCTGGGGAGGGGACTGATAGGTCAGCTGATCTGACGTTGTTTTGAGTGTGACATTTTCAGACAGGACATATGAATTATGTATGATTTGATGCCTAAAAAGCCAGGGCAGAGTGAATAAGACCCTACCTATTAAAAAGCAGATTAAATGTCTGGAGTATAAAGGCCAGTCCCCATCTGGGACCGTGTCTCTCATAAGAGCAGATATACCTTTGACCGGATTCACTGAGGGCCCAGATGGAAAATGACACTTAGCTCACATGAGAGCCAAGCAAATTTATGCTTACAACCTGTTAACCTGCTTACAACCAGCCTGTAAAAACGACTAGTAAGTGGGTTGTGAATCATTAGCAAGTCTGGTATAAATAGCCTAGTTTAAAGTCAAGTCAACACGGTAACAACCAATGGTGTTATTGTTAATTAAAACTAAAACTGTTAAAAACTGTTTTCGCTAATTGCAGTAAGGCTGAAATAAAATATAAATACTAGATGAAAAACAAACGAAAATTAAAAATGTTGCCTTTATTAAAATGAAAGTTGAAGTTGAAGTACTATAATTACTAAAACTAAAATAAATCTAAAGATAAGAAAAATTAATAAAAGTGACAAAAGCACATAACAAAATTCATAAAACCTAAATTAAAAATACAATGAACTATAAAAAAAGCTATTTCAGAATATTAATAGTAATACCAAAATAACACTTTTGTCAACCAAATTTGTTACAGTTTTTAAGCAGTGAAGATCATACCGCAATTTGTCCTTTGCCCATAATTCTGTCCGTGCTTTCTCCATCCTCCTTGTTCATCTTCGCTTTGTTGTAGCTCTTCTCGTAACACAGTAGACGTAATGTCTGGGAGCCCTCCAACTCGATCTCAAACTCCTGAGGCAGAAACAATACAAAAGAAAAAACATTGTCCAGAATATATACAATAAATACACATAAGAAATACAGTGGTGTGAAAAAGTGTTGGCCCCCTTCCTGATTTCTTATTTGCTACCTTGAGAACATCTTTTTGGGAAAATACTTTAAAGTAAATAAATAAAAAGAATAATAACAACAACAACAACATTATTATTAATAATAAAACACAGAGACCGCCCAAAAAACTTCTGATTTTGCTTCACAAAACAGTCTAAGGATACTTTTGATCAGACTTAGCACCTGCCATGCCTCATTTCCTCATTTTCTCCCCTTTACTTTTGGGCATGGTAATTGCTCTTAATTAAAATGTAATATAATTTGTCCATAAGGTCTTCATATTCCACATGGCCTCGCTTCTGCTGCTCTTAATTACGATTTAATGCCTCAAGAGCATTTCAGCAGGCAGGTCTTTTGGCATCGATGGTGTATAGACAGGGACGGGCATGTGGGATTACCTCATTCCACTTGGGTTCTGTGGTGTATCTGTACACTCTTGTTTTGGCTTTATTCACAAAGATGCCGAAGGAGTCCACCTCTAATGTGCAATACAGATCTAAAGAGAGGAAGCGGTAAGAGGATCTGTAAGATACTGGCTCTTTACAGGGTGTTAGGACAGGCTAAGCAAATGTGTACATGACCTTTGATGAGCACAGAGAGGAAGAAGGAAAGAGACACATACTTAAGCTCTGTTTAAGTCCAGAGGCAGAATGGACAATTACATTCAAGAATCCGTACAGTCCAGTAGATTCATCCTCTGTAAGTGAAGAAAAAAATAGAGAAAATGGTTCAAAACATATCTATAATAAAAAAAAAAAAAATATTGAAATAAAATACAACAGAATCACAATAATAATAAAAAAGGTCATTAAAAACTATTATTAAATAAAAAAAAAATTCTGTAATTTGATTAGATTGCTATGAATAAAACATGACATTATTGAAAAGAAAAGGTTATTTTAAGATGTGGAAAAATATTATCTATTTAATTTTGATTTAACCTGAAGAATCATGCACAAGAAATCCAGGACAATCTGATAAGATTGTAAACAGTTTTGATTTCATATTATCTGTAAGACCTGTGCAACTTTCTTACCGTCTTTATTGACAGTGAGGGGTAATTGATGGACCGTCTGGAGTTTGACACATGAATTGGTGAGCATCTGAAGCTCCATGGACGTCAGGCTGAAGGTCTTAAAGCCTGAAAAATAAGCAAGCATTCAGTTGAAAAAACAAAAATACCTGATCTACTACTGCTGATTTCTGTGACAATGCCACTTACATTTCTTTTGCTGTTCTCGGATCACTTCCTTCCACTCGGCACGCTCGTAGTCCGATGAGATCAGAAACATGTAGCTCTGAAATGCATAACCGACATGGACTGTGAGCATGAGCAGGAATGTTGAAGAGAAAATCAGATACGACAGAAAGGCTGTGAATCACTGGCTCTTACTTTTCCATTGCGGTTGTGTACCCTGAGGGGCATGTTAGGAGAGGTCTGCAGCAGTAGCGATTCCTGTTCCGACAGCTTCTTTTTCAGCCTCTCCATGACCTTTGACCCTTTGTTGGCCCTCTGTTGAGGCAAGAAGCAAAAAGTAATCTTAAAATCTAGTGAGCTGTCTCGTGAACTTCTGAATAGGGATGCGCTGATCCGATATTCATATCGGGTATCGGCTTCGATAGTGCCATTTTTCTCGGATCGGGTATCGGTCAGAGAGGGCCGAACCAAATCCGAGATTATTATTTTTTTTTTTTTCTCGATTGTGCAAATTATTCTGTGTTACTTCTGAAGCCATACGATAGCTTAATGTGAGCTACATATGAATATTTAAGTCCTTACATTAAAGTTCACACAAACTCTTTTCTCCGCTGTGGCTGTCAGGCATTCGTTCAGCCTTTAACCCCTGGTCACATTCGGTTACAGCAGTCAGTCTCCAAGATCATTCTGTGTTCCCATTATACTTGATTTGTAAATACATGTCTATGATTTTGCAAAAAGGACTTTATCTTCTTGCCGGAGTTTAATGTTGTTTTGTTACTTGCTACCGGGTGTCTGTGAGAACAAAACACGGGCGTAGAAAAGACTATAAATTGTTTTTAACGTACACAGTAACTGAAATTTAAAACTGTTAAAAGAAAGGCTCAATAACTGTTGCACAGATATAATACACTACGCATCAATTTCTCTTCCCTTTGTGCTTTGCAGTTTTTAACACGAAGAGCTTACAATGTGCGCATCAGGCTATGACGCCATGTTGCTTCAAGCGCATCATTCTGCACACCGGATGTGCACATACAGCAGACTGTATAAAAACAGTTCGTGCTGCACTGTATTTGTTTTGTCCTATCGTATCTATCATATGTTGTTGCCTTATTAAAAAATATGCTATACATT
>NW_015539932.1:571925-572114 GCF_001515605.1 Sinocyclocheilus anshuiensis
ACCTGATTAATATTCATGAATCCAGAAGCTCGTTAATCCTTGGTGCGCTTTATATTGTTCTTATTAGTAGAATCCGTATAATAATAATAATATCTTATCAGTATTATTGTTAGTTTTTAATTTTTTACAGGAACACTGAATGACCAAAAAAAGCACCAGCCCTAAGTTCATGGTTATATATATATATAA
>NW_015539932.1:572205-575275 GCF_001515605.1 Sinocyclocheilus anshuiensis
ATGAATGTATATATATATATATATTCTTTGAGTAATATAAATTTAAAAGAACAGCAAGTATTTAAAATTGTAATCTTTTTTTTTTACATATATGAATATAAAACCATTAATACACAGTGAGGTCTGTAAGTCTGAGAACAAGTTTTTTTTACAATTGGAGTGAAAAGTTGCCTAAAATATTTTGTACCCTCTCTCTCTGGATCTCACTCCTCAGGGATGAGATTTTGATCTTAATGGCATCCAGCTCCTCATCAGGGGCTTGTGGGATAGGCAGGGGCTCCGACTCTTCTGCCGTTTGGAAGGTGAGGTCTGAGAGAGGAATGTACCACTTGGAGTCATACTGCTGGCTTTTCCTGCAGACAGACAGCACAAGGGGGAAATGGGGTGATGGGGAAAATAATTTAATATACAGGCAAAAATACATCCTGAAATCTGATTATAAAGCACTGATGTTGGTGCAGACTGGGCCCACAGGTCTGAAGAGCCAGGATGTTAGGCTCAGGTTGTGAAAATAATACAAGTGTATCTGACTCAACAATACTTATATGGTAAATGAGAGTTAAAGTGGTTGAATTTTTAAAAATATGAAGAGAGTGAGATGAAAGAGCAGACAGAATTAAGGAAAGATAGAAATGAAAGGAGAAGATGGGAGAGAGAAAACAAAGAGATTTTCCTTACCCTCCAATCTGCTTCTTCAGTTTGGCACAGAGCAGGAGGTCAGTGAAGAGAAAAACATGGCGTAGCTTCCGAGCCCCTTCCACAAGCTCCACCATGAAGCTGTCCTTCAACAGCTGACGGTTCTGTCATACACAAAAACAATGTAGGCTTCAGACATAGCTCCCCCCTCTCTCTCCATACACACACACACACACACACACACACACACACACACACACACACACACACACACACACACACACACACACACAGCTTTAAAAGTAAAAATTTGGGGTTAGAATTATTAAAATAACTGTTTTCTATTTTAATTTGTTTTTAAATGTAATTCATTCCTGTGATGGCAAAGCTGAATTTTCAGCCTTTTCCAGTCTTTAGTTTCACATGATCCTTCAGAAATCATTCTAATATGCAAATTTGTTGCTCAGGAAACATTTCTTATTATTATCAGTGTAGAAAACAGTGCTGCTTAATATTTTTGTGGAAACTGTGCTACTTTTTTCCATATTCTTTGATGAATAGAAGGTTTAAAAAAAAAAACAGAAATTGTAACCATGTAAACTATCATTTTTGCTCAGTTGAACTGTTGCTGAATAAAAGTATACATTTCAAATATTTATACACACACAAAGTTCAAAATATAATGTAATGCTACAGTAATACTGTCAAATATAACTGAACAATTTTTGGTGAGAAGTGCCACTAGGGGGCAGTCCCAGTCTATTTCCAAAAACATGGCATCAACTCTCAGAAAAGAGCAGTGAGCTGGTGTTGATGAGTCTTCTTTGTTTATGAAATGACATTTTGAAACAGGTAACTCCGTCCACAGATCATATGCTAAGTGATAGTCCCGCGAGCCTAAGCAGCGGTTAACGTGTGAAAACACACACATATGCGCGTAACACAGCCCCCGGCCACATGTCACGCATCAGTGCTCCCACAGCAACACGTCACCTCTGCAGTGGGAAAACAAAAGATGATATCACAAGCATCTCATCCAATGAGATGCTCTCACCTGGCTCCACTCACCTCCACATTCAAAGACAACTCATTTTTGATGCAACAACATCACTGCCGTTGACTCACCCAAAAATGTATCCCTGGATGCTTGAGTGAATTTTCCAGCATTGTGTGTGTGTGTGTGTGTGTGAGATGTGCTGTCTGCAGCTGGGGACACAGAAGAGATGGAAGAGTCACCGCATACTCATTCCAAAACTCCCAGCATGCCAGCCATGTTGTGCGTCATTGCATTTCCAGAACAAAGTGTAATAGCTTGATTTCAGCTTATGGCACCGCCAAAAATGAGATTCTTATTCCACATGGCTCCATTTTCAGCATACAGAAGTGCAGTGGCAGAGAAAAGAGCCTCTTTCCACATCTCTACCAACAGGAAGAGCAATTACATCATTTAGTCAATGCAAACAGTTCAATCAACGGTTAACGGTGCCTATTTCTCCTCAGCTCAGCCGTTTTGGCAGTAATTAATGTGCGGGGTCTTGTGTAAGTAGATGGTCACTGTATTAAAATAGGATAGATGAATGCAGTAGTGAATGCAGAGACTCAAAGAGCTGTTTGTGCTCAAAAGATCGCACTCAGCAATACTGAAACGGGATCCTGGGAAACACAATGTTCCCAAATGCTCCCACACCACCAAGATTATATTGGTCCTGTTTCAAAGGGGAATCATGCAGGAAGCACACACCACTTCCAAAGAGGTTATCTAAAACTTGTTTGCGGAACTCTTCATAAGAGAAAAGAAGAAAAAGAAGGGAGGGCGACATGTTTACAGAAAACAATAGTGCCTAGTGACAACTGTGAGCGAAGGAACTTTCGCAGATCTCACTTTGCCACAAGCTATTAATCAAAGGGAAGATGAGGCACTCTGTACATATTTATGATTCTTGTCCCACTGGTAATTCACTCAGCCCTCCAGAGGTTGGCATAAACAGCAGAGAGCTTTATTCTAGGGATATTCTGTGGCCATATATTTTTATATAATGACCACTAAACTGTATAATCGACCATTGATAAGTTATTAAAAAAAAAAAATTATAGCCAATAACAATGAGCGTTAATTATTTTTATTTTATGGCAGGAAACAAACAAATGGCTAAAAAATATAAAATATACACTATATATAAATATATACACTATATATAAAATATATAAATAAATCACAAAAAATAAAATTAATCATTTTAAATGCTACAAGGTAATTTAGGCATCACAACATTACAATGCACAGTATGAAAAATGGATATTCATATTGAGGTTTGCTAAAGATTACATTTAATATAAAAGCATTATTGAATGACTTGGGTTTTTAAAAATTTGCTTTAAAGGGGTCATATGATGCTTTTTTAAAGATCATTATTTTGTGTATTTGGTGTAACAG
>NW_015539932.1:575315-575597 GCF_001515605.1 Sinocyclocheilus anshuiensis
CAGGAAAAAAAAAAATGGCTAAAAAATATAAAATATACACTATATATAAATATATACACTATATATAAAATATATAAATAAATCACAAAAAATAAAATTAATCATTTTAAATGCTACAAGGTAATTTAGGCATCACAACATTACAATGCACAGTATGAAAAATGGATATTCATATTGAGGTTTGCTAAAGATTACATTTAATATAAAAGCATTATTGAATGACTTGGGTTTTTAAAAATTTGCTTTAAAGGGGTCATATGATGCTTTTTTAAAGATCATTAT
>NW_015539932.1:576228-587413 GCF_001515605.1 Sinocyclocheilus anshuiensis
AGAGAAAGGAAAACTTGAAATCGCATCATATGACCCCTTTAAGTGAGCGTTAGGTAGTAATCTAATAGTAAAAAAATATTCTAATTATTATTGTGAAAAATATATTATATTATAGATTGTGAAAAATATATAATTATTACTATAGTGAAAAATATGTAATTTATAACAAATATATAATCACGGTAAAAATAATTATTGGTATTTGTTATTTCATTATTATTATTATTTTGATGTTTGTGTGTATTATTTTATTTTATTTGCACAGAGGTAGTGCAAAAATATTATCTTAAACTCTAAAGGCTAAAACAGAGTGCACAAAGATCACTGTACCTTTAAAAGGCCACTGAGCTGTTAGCTTTACGTTATAAGCTGTTCCTTCCCTTATACTTTCTATCCAACAATCAACAATACAATAAAAACATGCACCCAGCAGCAGACACTAAACTGTGTTTCTTTCAAAGAGCACTATATATCAGCATTTACATGACTGGCATTTCCAGAACAATCTCACTGTAACGAAATGCAAAGCCTCTCTTCCTCTCTCTTTCTTCTTCACCCTGCAAGACACAGGCGCACACACACACACACACACACACACACACACATGTCCAAAAACAAACAAGCTTGGTATCTTAAATTTCTTCTGCAAACACTTGTACTGTACACTGTTTGCAAATCTTTACCAGTATCTTACCAGTCTACAGTGAACATGATGTGCTTTTTTCCTCTGTAAAAAACGAGACGCTCAAATGAGCTGTCTCAGCACATCAGATGACATTTTCCAACAGTTTGCCTCCAGTACAAACATGACAATAGCAATTTCTCATAATCACCCACTACAAACAGACTGAAACCACTGAAAATTAAACACAGCCATTCAGAATAAAAAAACGGAGCGGGTCATACAGTTTGTGTTTGTGTGGTAAAGACAGACACCCCTCTGGGTTGCACATTTTTAGCCTTCTTAACATAACAAGCTACTTAAAATTATTACTTTTATTAGTATTACGGGCATATCCCTGACAGCATTACATTGTTCATAAAGAATAAAGTACATTTTTATGTGCTTAAATTACCTCTGTGTCCTAAAGGTACAGCAAAATGCTCATCACATGAGTCTGTGTGTGGTATATGTTGATGTGCAGGCACGTGCACAGGTAGGGCTCAACCTGTGCAGAGCACATGCCCTTTTTGTCCTTACACTCCGAAGTGCCCTTTTTTTTTGTTCTTCAATAAAGCAATGCTATTGGTCACCCTTTACATCTGTCTGTCTGTTTTACAAATATATTTAGCGAATGAAAGGTATTAAAAAGAGTTTGTGACTAAATCTTGTTGGATCCGCTCAAACTGTCAGTCAAACCTCATAACTCCACCCCCTGTCTTGACTGACTGAGTGCAGTGAACTCAGCACATGCCACTCAAAAGGTCTGTGCACGGCCCTGTTGATGTGCATACATTTGTGATGGTCTTTTGAACAGAGCAGGTGGCTTTGACGAACCCAAGGTCATCAGGTTGTGTATGCATTTACATTTGATGTGTATATTCAGGCATTAGCATGTTTGGATTGCTTCTGTGCGTTTATGTGTCTTTTGTGCATAGTGCTGACACTTCATATACATATTTACATTGTGAATGAGTGTGTGTGCGTACACAGTCTGCAATGTCACATGTGTGCAGCTACATACAAAGCCCATCATGCATCGCTCTGTGAGCGTGTATCACAGATGCTGAAAGCTGCTTTCTGAAATCGGCAGGTTCATTTGCATTTTAATTAAGTGGCTTCGACCCAGCTAGTGCAGGCCTCTGGGGCCACCCTGAATCTCTTCTCTCTCTCACCCGCATACCTCCAGTTTCCAGCACGGGTAACACTAGAAGCCCATAGCTAATCAATGCAACCATGACCTGAACAATCATGCTAATGCTTCTAGCTGCCCACTGATCAGTTCTGAAGTTACTCTTAAATAATGAGATTATTGTTCATTGGCATCAACCAAAGAAGTAAGCTTAGGGCACCATACTGTACCTCTCCACTCAAGCTAGATGCATCTCTAGAATAACTAAATTAAACAAATGAATGAAACAATAAAGCGAAGTACACTGATATAAAAATTACAGCCGATACCAATAAGCCAGTAATTATTTTTATGTTACAGCAGGAAACTATTAAATGGCTGAAAACGATACTATTTTGTGTAAATAAATAAAAAATGCTATACCAAAAAACCTACAAGCAAACAAAACAGATACGCTTTAAATGCTACAAGCTAAACAGTGCCAGATGCCAGAGCTACATGCCAAAGTTTAATAATCATGGTCTCTTTAAATCCCTGAAGTATGAGCAATAGTAATTAATAGTGATGCAGGCCTGAGCTAATAAAGAAATCATGGTTACTAAATCATCAAGAAACTATAAAAACAAAAGGAAAGTAAACTAAGGCTTGTGTTTTCTTAGACTGGACTGAAAGACAATAAGCTCCACAACAACACATTGATTTCCATGAGTTCCTTTCATGCACACACTATCAATATTTGATCAGTTGGTCTGTCCGCATGCACCCGAGGGAGGAAGGCGGGAGGGGTGTAGAGAGCGGTAGCAAACTCCTCCTCACTGTTTACTCGAAGTAGGCGGAGTCTACTCCACACAAGATGGCCTTTTATGAATAATCAATGAGTTGCGAGTCAGAGCGAGGTGGCTCATTAAGGCAAATTACACGCAAGCGCTGCTCGCCATCAATCACACACAGCAACAATTCATCTGCCACTCTCCTGAGGCTAACATTGCTGGAATGAAGGGGGCGGCACAGAAAGTCTCTGTGTCGAAAACCAAATGTATCTTTCCAAGATAATTCTCTTTAAGGGTGATCTTCTCTGCTGGGGTCAGCGAGGGTATGCGCTTTCTTACCGCCTTTAACTAATGACATCATCATTACTCAAGAGCATTAGTAAGCAGATACCGAAGAGATGATTAAAAATAAATCCCACTAAATCTGAGCACAAACAACTCAAATGCAGCAAAGAGTTCTGTAACAAATAGAGGATGTTTTATTTATAGCATAAACCCTCTGTGGAGATGGAGAGTATATGCTAGTGTGAAATAGAGAGTTGGCAGAGTCGCCCAAGGATAGGCTGTGCAGAGAGCAGAGGGTGGGCCGGCTCTGAGATGGATGTTAATGACTGGCTGTATATCCTGATGGGAGCTCATTGACTGGATGGCTTCAGGGCACCTGCACTATGTGCGGCCTGAATTTTGACATTTCTGTGCCCTATAAAAATATGTTTTTGACAAACACTCTCTATCGTAAACAAGATGGAGGACTTATGAGAGAGGGAGAGGGGTAAGATGGAAGGAAGGAGGGGTTTCTGCACTCACCTCTCCCTTCTTCACTGTCATGGACTGGCGGCGAGGCGTGCTCTCTTCGTTAATGCTGGACAGGAAGTTCTGTGAGATGCGGAGGGCATCCTGCAGGAGGGGGTAATCTGGGTGACTGGAAGGTGTGTGTTTCAGAAGATCCTGTAGAAAACAAACACAGACATTCAACCAAAAAAAAAACAGATTTAAAGGAGACCTATTATTTCCCCTTTTTACAAGACATAAGTATTAGGTGTCCCCAGAATGTGTCTGTGAAGTTTCAGCTCAAAATACAGATCATTTATTATATCATTTTGAAAATGCCTAGTTTGAGTGGAAGCAGAAACAGGCTGTTTTCGTGTATCTCTCTTTAAATGCAAATGAGCTGCTGCTCCCCGCCCCCTTTTCCAGAACAGGGAACAGTTGGTTCATCAGATACTCTGCTAAAAAACATCTGTTTGGTTTTGATGATCATGTCTATCGCACTAAAATCATGCGTTTTATATCATATTAGTTTAAAATTCTGATATACGGTTTTCTGAGCGCACACATCCGAAGCACGCACACAGAAAACGGCTGTCACACAGCATGTACCAAGACGGTTTGTACATATATAGCAATGCTACCAAGCATTGCTATGAATGGGAGAAACAGCAACACCCAATATAGCACGTCCAGGGCACCTTAATCCCACCTTCTTAATAAAAGAGCCACTTCCTATGAAGTTATATGTCGATGTACATTTGTTCCCTATGTTGTTTACAGTGCCCTTTGGACTAAATATACTCCTTGCAACTTGGAATCTCACTTAAGATGGCAGAGGAAAGTAAACTTCCCAAGGCACTATCTTGCGATTGGAACGTGTCCTAAATATGAGCAATAGTAAAAGTGATAAACATAAACGTTTATCTAACGCATAAAGAAAATATGATAAATTTGACTCACATGTAAAACAAGCGTGCTCCGGGTCACTCTGTCCACTGGTTTATAGAGCAGAGCTGGCAAAGACAAGACAGAAGAGAACACACACAGTGGGCGATTATTCCCAAGAGCCACTTTCATACCACAGGCTCAAATGCCGATGTTTGAAACCTTATCTAATCCACCCACTCAATGGGTTTTATGCAACTGAATTTAAAAGAAGGAACGACATGACATGCTGAGAGCAAAATGTGCAACAAATAAGCTCAATGAAAATACTACAGATAAAATAATGACCATATAATATGAAAACAATAAATGCCATCCTGTTGTTTCTTACCTTCCAGTGAGTATTTGGCTGTCAGGTCCTTGCACTCCTTGGTGCTCCTGACCTTGAGACTCTGCAGAGATATCAGAGACAAACTCAGGATCAATAAACCTGTGAAGTGCACACCATCATGCAGGGCTGGTAACTGTGATCTCATAAAGAACATCAGATTACTATTACAGAACAACGATTTTCGCCATATTACAGCAGATATTCTCCTGACAAATGATAGCTGGTTATGATAGATGGATTGCTATGTAGATTGTAGAGCTTATCAGACTTGTAAATAGCACATGATAATCCAAACATTACATGTAAAAATAAGCAAAACTTGCTGTTAAATACTTGACTGTGTACTTATTCTGTTGTGGTGTATATTCAACTTCTATCTCCTCTATTCTCTGTATATTGAAAGAATCCCTTTCGGGAGAGACTAAATGAATAAATTAGCTTGTCACATTTGATCTACATACGGTAGGCACTAACATTATTAAAACATTATTTTAAGGAATATTTACCAGTAAAATTATTTACCAGAATTAATTTACCAGAAAAATGTAAATACACAAGACAGAATTTCTGAATAAATAAATAAATAAATTAGTTTTTTATAAAATAAATTATTTAGAGATGCTTTTGATTATTAAAATGTAACGAAACTATTAAAATGGAATCCGGAAAATTAATGAAAAACAGAAATTGATCAAAATAAAACTAAATTTGAGGGAAAAAACAACAACAAAAAAAATTTCTTAGAGCCTTAAAAATGTAATTTTTGTTAAACTTTTATTAAATTGCTGTTAAATTGTGCAAGTTTCATGATTTCAATTAATTAGACATGCTTTTTGATTAATAAAATTTAATATAACCATTAAAACAGAGTCTAGAAAAATTTAAACGGGAAAAATGGAATTTGGAAAAAAATGTAACAGAATTTGGGAAAAAATAAAACAGATTTCTTAGGGTACTAATTCTATTCCTTCTAAGCTGGGGATTTTGGGTAGAGGTATCTGTTCCCGTATTAGAATAACAAGACCTTGAGCACTCCAGTAGGCATTACCTCAGAGATCTCTGCAAACTGTGTGTTTGCTTGACAGCACTTCTCTGCGGTCTCCACGGCGAGTTCGTAATTATCAACGAAGGCTCTGTACACTCCAAGCTGGCTAGCCTGCAGGAAGAGAAAACAAAGTGAGTCATATCCACTCATGCATCTTTTTGTCTTTGTTGCCCATGTATGGTGGACTTTAAAACAGTAGGATGCAAACTGTTGAGATTTATGAGCATATCCAAGATGACAGTTCTCGCTTCTGGCTAACAGCGACACTATCAGTAATGAGTGAGATGCACACATGGACTCGCCATGGTGACATGGGGCGGACAGACAGGACAGTGTCATCGCCGCAGGAGCAGCTGGGCCGTTGCTGTGCGTGGCTATAGAGCCTACAGCGGTTGCCATGGCAGCAGAGGCCAACTCTACAGTGAACAATTAATGCATGCGCATGGCGCTTGTAAAAAGCACATTTGAAAATCTGATTTAGCCCATCCAAACTCAATAGCCATCCTGTTAAGAGCTGGAAACCTCTCTCTGGAAACAGCTCAATCAATCTCTCAAAAACACAAATATACATTAGATGATAAAGGGGTTGTGTGGGTGTATATGCATGATAATAAATAAGCTGGAGCTGAGCTAGCTAAAACATTTTTCTGCCTGGACTGGCCATGTGGATTTGACAGTTTAAGAGTACATATTTAACCATACTGTAGAATGTTTTTGATTTCTTCAAACAGTCATAATCTGTAGTTATTTAGCTTTACACTTTCACTTTATTAGCTTTAGATTAGATTTCCTACATTTTTTGCCCTTATGACCCTATGTTTTTGTTACTGTACCATTAAAACGAGTTCACCCAAAAATGACAATTCTGTCAACATTTTGTCTCCTTAGGCAACATTTACACTAGTGTGTTTTCGTTTTAAAACACATAACTTATTCTACGGTTACGCCTGTCATTTACACCCTCGAAAACTGAGACTTTTGAAAACGCTGCAGACCCCGTTTTAGTTTGAAAACTCAGGGGTTGTGTTTCAGTGTAAACGGACCAAAACGGAGACTTTTGAAAACGATGGCGTGGCTGCCCACATTTGCTCTGCGTATCCTTGATGACCGTGTAAACAATAACATCATGCTCATTGTTGTACCCATAGATATGTATAGGTAGAATCCCCATTCGACCGCTCAAAGCACGTAGAAGCGTCCGCCATCTAAATAATAGACTCTACCTATACATATCTATGGTTGTACATGCATTAATGGTCATGTGACATGCGTTTTTGGTTGTGTAGTGTGGACAGAGAACGTTTCTGAAACACAGTGAAAACACCAGTGTAGACGAGGATCGTTTTCATTTTAAAATGCTGTTTTAAATTGGAAACGCACTAGTGTAAACAGGGCCTTAGAATTTTAAGGTTCTATCTGACATTTTTGTCAAAATTGAGTTATTCACATATTCTTATCCTGTGACTTATTCTTAGTTGTGTAAATTTTTTCAGACTTTTTATTTAGAAAACAAAAAGGTTCAGTCAGCGCTGATAGCCTTGTGGGCAGTGTGCCGACATACAATGCCGTTGCACTACGGGTATTTCACTTCCTGTCAGCTCAAAAAAAAAAAAAAAAAGGTTCTATCTAGAAAGTATAAGGAATGCAAAAACTTTGAAGCTCAATATCTCAAAACCGCTCAGAATGTAGATAGAACCTTATAATTCCAAAGTGGCGATTTATTCATCTTCATGTCATTCCATACCTGTAGTTATACTTCAGTTTCACCCCACAACCCCAAGTGACCCCATTGGTCTCCGTCCATGTTTGGTGGTACATCCGGGGATAAATCTTTTATTTTGCACGGGCCAAAGAGACCATAAGTGAAGTCATTTTCGCAGTGTGTGCAATCATCTCCGTGCTGAGCAGAAACAGCCGCTCCGGGCCAGAATCTATCTGCAGCGTGGCGGACGGGAATTTACTCCACGACAACCTCATTACAGCGTGGAGAGGGATGATGACCGTAATAAAGCAACGACAACACATGCTGGGTCGAGTCAACCCGTGGCTGAGCGCTGTGAAAGGATGTGTTAAGCTTGAGAAACTGAAAATTTAGAAATGTAAACAGACTGAAGCAACTTCAATCAAATGGGTTTAAAACATATGAAACCAACTAAACTAAGAGACCGTAGTCAGAAATATACGAAATGAACGTACAACAGAAAAGTGGGCGTACAGTCGTTTCTACGCAAAACTTGGAATTTATCAATATGGATGTGAGCGGTGGCTACAATCAAACCTCACGTCAGGTCTCAACTCGTGTAGTAAATCTGGTGGAGAATTGTACAATGACAGAATTTTGTTCATTTAGATTATTTTCCTGACCGACAACCGAAGCTCATTAGTCCATCGTTAACCAGTAAGATTAGAATGTAATTTTTTTCAGGGCTTTAGCTTTATATGTGCGAAAAGCAGCATAAACAACAGACCATGAGGATTCACACATTGTGGTATCACGCACCTGCAGTGCTTCGGTGAACGGAGAAAAACCGAAATCAAGTCTATAAAAGGAATAAAATAAATAGGACTACACAAAATATATTTCTCTTCTTAACAAAAGGAAAAAGAAACTGTGCGACAAGTATAGGCTACACTCGTTTTCGTGACACTCAATGCATTTTATTTCTTTTCTTTATATCTTTATTTTAATAAACCCATCTGATCACGCGGGCGCCTCGTGCACACACAAAACATTAGTTCTAGTTGCTTGGCGACATTTCAGCCATTCATCATCAAACTAAAATGTAGTCAATCAAACATAAAAGTTACACTGTTTATTTTAAAAGGTCCGCTGTAAACTCAGCGTGCAGCGCCCAAACAAGCCTTGTATAGACTAGAGCCCGACCGATATGGGTTTTTTGGGGCCGATACCGATACCGATATTAGGGAGTAAAAAAAAGCTGGGCCGTTGCTGTGCGTGGCTATAGAGCCTACAGCGGTTGCCATGGCAGCAGAGGCCAACTCTACAGTGAACAATTAATGCATGCGCATGGCGCTTGTAAAAAGCACATTTGAAAATCTGATTTAGCCCATCCAAACTCAATAGCCATCCTGTTAAGAGCTGGAAACCTCTCTCTGGAAACAGCTCAATCAATCTCTCAAAAACACAAATATACATTAGATGATAAAGGGGTTGTGTGGGTGTATATGCATGATAATAAATAAGCTGGAGCTGAGCTAGCTAAAACATTTTTCTGCCTGGACTGGCCATGTGGATTTGACAGTTTAAGAGTACATATTTAACCATACTGTAGAATGTTTTTGATTTCTTCAAACAGTCATAATCTGTAGTTATTTAGCTTTACACTTTCACTTTATTAGCTTTAGATTAGATTTCCTACATTTTTTGCCCTTATGACCCTATGTTTTTGTTACTGTACCATTAAAACGAGTTCACCCAAAAATGACAATTCTGTCAACATTTTGTCTCCTTAGGCAACATTTACACTAGTGTGTTTTCGTTTTAAAACACATAACTTATTCTACGGTTACGCCTGTCATTTACACCCTCGAAAACTGAGACTTTTGAAAACGCTGCAGACCCCGTTTTAGTTTGAAAACTCAGGGGTTGTGTTTCAGTGTAAACGGACCAAAACGGAGACTTTTGAAAACGATGGCGTGGCTGCCCACATTTGCTCTGCGTATCCTTGATGACCGTGTAAACAATAACATCATGCTCATTGTTGTACCCATAGATATGTATAGGTAGAATCCCCATTCGACCGCTCAAAGCACGTAGAAGCGTCCGCCATCTAAATAATAGACTCTACCTATACATATCTATGGTTGTACATGCATTAATGGTCATGTGACATGCGTTTTTGGTTGTGTAGTGTGGACAGAGAACGTTTCTGAAACACAGTGAAAACACCAGTGTAGACGAGGATCGTTTTCATTTTAAAATGCTGTTTTAAATTGGAAACGCACTAGTGTAAACAGGGCCTTAGAATTTTAAGGTTCTATCTGACATTTTTGTCAAAATTGAGTTATTCACATATTCTTATCCTGTGACTTATTCTTAGTTGTGTAAATTTTTTCAGACTTTTTATTTAGAAAACAAAAAGGTTCAGTCAGCGCTGATAGCCTTGTGGGCAGTGTGCCGACATACAATGCCGTTGCACTACGGGTATTTCACTTCCTGTCAGCTCAAAAAAAAAAAAAAAAAGGCTCTATCTAGAAAGTATAAGGAATGCAAAAACTTTGAAGCTCAATATCTCAAAACCGCTCAGAATGTAGATAGAACCTTATAATTCCAAAGTGGCGATTTATTCATCTTCATGTCATTCCATACCTGTAGTTATACTTCAGTTTCACCCCACAACCCCAAGTGACCCCATTGGTCTCCGTCCATGTTTGGTGGTACATCCGGGGATAAATCTTTTATTTTGCACGGGCCAAAGAGACCATAAGTGAAGTCATTTTCGCAGTGTGTGCAATCATCTCCGTGCTGAGCAGAAACAGCCGCTCCGGGCCAGAATCTATCTGCAGCGTGGCGGACGGGAATTTACTCCACGACAACCTCATTACAGCGTGGAGAGGGATGATGACCGTAATAAAGCAACGACAACACATGCTGGGTCGAGTCAACCCGTGGCTGAGCGCTGTGAAAGGATGTGTTAAGCTTGAGAAACTGAAAATTTAGAAATGTAAACAGACTGAAGCAACTTCAATCAAATGGGTTTAAAACATATGAAACCAACTAAACTAAGAGACCGTAGTCAGAAATATACGAAATGAACGTACAACAGAAAAGTGGGCGTACAGTCGTTTCTACGCAAAACTTGGAATTTATCAATATGGATGTGAGCGGTGGCTACAATCAAACCTCACGTCAGGTCTCAACTCGTGTAGTAAATCTGGTGGAGAATTGTACAATGACAGAATTTTGTTCATTTAGATTATTTTCCTGACCGACAACCGAAGCTCATTAGTCCATCGTTAACCAGTAAGATTAGAATGTAATTTTTTTCAGGGCTTTAGCTTTATATGTGCGAAAAGCAGCATAAACAACAGACCATGAGGATTCACACATTGTGGTATCACGCACCTGCAGTGCTTCGGTGAACGGAGAAAAACCGAAATCAAGTCTATAAAAGGAATAAAATAAATAGGACTACACAAAATATATTTCTCTTCTTAACAAAAGGAAAAAGAAACTGTGCGACAAGTATAGGCTACACTCGTTTTCGTGACACTCAATGCATTTTATTTCTTTTCTTTATATCTTTATTTTAATAAACCCATCTGATCACGCGGGCGCCTCGTGCACACACAAAACATTAGTTCTAGTTGCTTGGCGACATTTCAGCCATTCATCATCAAACTAAAATGTAGTCAATCAAACATAAAAGTTACACTGTTTATTTTAAAAGGTCCGCTGTAAACTCAGCGTGCAGCGCCCAAACAAGCCTTGTATAGACTAGAGCCCGACCGATATGGGTTTTTTGGGGCCGATACCGATACCGATATTAGGGAGTAAAAAAAAAGGCCG
>NW_015539932.1:587616-598125 GCF_001515605.1 Sinocyclocheilus anshuiensis
CATATTCGCCGATACCGATATATCGGCGACAGGCTCATATCGGCCGATAATATCGGCAAAACGATATATCGGTCGGGCTCTAGTATAGACATGTTGCAAATATGGCAAAAATGGAAACATTTGAATTCTTGTCAAATGAGAGAGGCTCGTGAGCCCAATGCCGTTTCAGTTTTGCTTGACGTTTGTGTGCTGTTTATAATAAATGCCACTAGCCTATAGCGTGATTTTTTTATATTATAGTTTAATATATAATTTTATAGCTGCTTCTTTTGCCATTCTTGTTCTGTAATACCGTTAAATGTAAAGGATTTGTTGTAGAGTGAAAGGAACTAAATAGGCTAAATAATGTTTATGTTTGTAAAGGTTTCCTTGTATTTACCTGTATTTAATATACATATAAATTAATGTAATTGTTTGCAGTTACAAGGTTAATAGATCTGCACTCGTTTCTATGTTAGATTGATAAATGAGGCCCATTATTTCATTTGAAGGATACAAATTGTTCATAATGTTGTGTACTGTATATGAATCATTCAGACAAGAAACCACTGAAAAAGAAACTTGGAGAAACAAATTAAAAATTTGAAAACTTAAAGGTTTTTAAAGTTTATTTTTGATTTAAAAAAAAATCTAAAACTACATCTGGTCTAACCAGATTATTATCTCATTATAAGAATCAACTGAAAGGTAATGGGTCCCAGAGGAATTCAAGATATCACAGTCTATCAAAATATGCTTCAGAGATAATGGACTCTGGCATAAGGGGCATTAAAGAGGATCTTCATTTATTAACAAAACCCTAGGTCTAGAATGGCCTATTTGACAGCGGGAACAGATAATTTAGTCCTACCAATTTAAAAAATGCATATAACATTTCCACCAACCACAGGATTGATTTGGTAAAGTTTATTTGTACTTTACTGATCCCATTTGGCTCACCAATTTTTAAGGATATTCATGTTTATAGTACAGTAGGATTGAGGTCTGAAGGTGGAACAGGACATTTTTTGAGCCTGAATGAATGGATGGACGGACGGACAGATAGATAGATAGATAGGTTTTAGAATAGGTTTTTTATCTACATTTATAAAATATTGCAAAAGCTTTACGCAAATCTGTAATGGAAACCTGGCTAATAACCGTGATATTTGAAATGCGGTTAAAAAAAGTGTAGGATTTTTTTTTGTACATTTAAAAAAAAGAAAGGGCGGGAAGTACTGATCAACAGGACGTTCTTTATGTACACTGGTTACGGTTACAAACTCTCTCAAATGCTGTGTTGACAGGATGAAATTCTTCATTCAGATAACACATACCCAGCCCATTAATTAATTATGTCAATACAGAGAAGTTGTATGCTAAGGCTGTTTTGAGAAGGTCGAGATGCATCTAAACACGACAGACAAACTAAAAAGTTGATACGTCAGCTGGTTGAGACAGCTTGACAGAGACTTCAGCACAGCAGTGTTCACATCCTCTCAGCCTCGACACACTTCCTCATGATGACATGACCATATGCCAGGCCCAGCTGAAGATGAAAGCACGTTCCTCTGCTCTGTGCATTTAACGATGTTTAAGTAGATCACAGAAAAGATGGGAATGTCAGAATTTCTTGCTGTTAGGAGAACAGTCTCCGGAGAATTTACATACATGTGTCAGCGACAGGTGTAAAACATTTAGTGCAAGTGAGCGGGAATATTAGCATCTTTCTCACAGCGTAGCGGGACATCGAACATCACCTTTGACATGCAGACTCCCGTAATGACTTTGCTCATGATTTGCATCGCATTTTCTTACTCAACATGAGCTGTCGGGAAGGAAGAAACAACACAAACCGCAGGAGGCATTTCTATCACTGACTTTGACTATATCTCACTCATTCATTTATCTTCTTGTCTCTCCTGCTGCGAGCAAGTGTCTTTTTAGCGAGGCTGCCTCCTCGAGCACTGCCTTGCCTCCTGCCTCCGGATTCTTGTTAATAGACGTGGGAGATGTTGAGGGGATCAGTGATAAATAGCCTCTGGTCAAAATGACTGCCTGACTGACTAACTGACTGTCTGAGGAAAGCCCAGCACCTTCTGGGAGAAAACACAACTTGGCGACTGTAGCTTCCGTTTATTAAGCGTGGGATGGTGAAAGTGGGGAACAATGAAGGGGAAAATGGAAAGATAAATAAATGTTGAATATGACTCCTGAGTGCGCTGGCTGGACAGACCTAGGAGGGATTTATCTGCCCCCCTAACAGTCAGCAGAGTCACGTGAAGAAAGAACTTAATGAAAAAGAACGTGGGGTGTGGGGGGGCAGAGATAGAGAACACAATCTTCGAATGGCACTATTAATAGCCTCTCCTCGAAACACAAAGCACACACTGTAGTATCTGCCCAAGTGGCTGGGTGAAAAAAGGCAGAATTGAGATGTGATTTTCAATGTTACACAGGCTCCTGCAGTCCAGACATTGTGTGACTGTGCAGTGTCGCTCTAGGGGCATAAATGATTCATTTAGGATTCCTTGATTTAGAGATAAATGTTAATTCTTATTCAGCCTCATGGGGCACAAAAGTGGAAAGAGATTAGACAGTGGAAGCATTCCACCATGATCAGAATTAAATTCTTTACTCTAATTCTCAATTCACAATTAAATTAAAAAGCAGATTTTGATTACACATCATTTTTTTTAAAAAGTCAACATTAAATGCTGTTTGCTTTTTGAGTGAAACAGGACATATTTTATGTACAAAAAGGAGGACAGGACATTATCCATCTAGATTATGGTGATAAAGCGGGTGGTGCATACTAAAAATGGAGATGGGGATTTGGTGGAAGGAGTTTAAAAATGATGTCAGACCCTGAGCAAGTTATTACAATTTGCAGACAATAAGTAATTTTATGTTGTGTTTAACCTGAAGGGGTCTGTTTAGAGAATTTTACTCACTTGTTTTTGGAAAAGGTCTCCCACACATTGGTGGTGACTCCACTGCTGCACTCTGGGTAAAAGGCTATCATAGAATTCTTTGTGGATCTCGTAGAGCTCAGGCACTTTAAAGAAGATGGTTTCGATCTGTTGAACAGTCAGGACAGGCTGGGAGGTGGTGGCTGCTGCTTTCAGGGGCTTCATGGGCTGACAAAGGAGCAGGAACAGACATTTGAACATTTTAGTGACAATATAATCAACTATACACCATTGTTCAAAAAATTGAGGTTGGGTTGGTAAGATTTTTTTTTTGAAAGAAGTCCCTGATGCTCTTCAAGGCTGTATTTATTCCATCAAAAATATAGCAAAAACAGTAATATTGTAAACTATTTTTAAAATTTAAAATAACAGTTTTCCAGCTTTAAAATGTAGATTATTTTAAAATGTAATTTATTCCTGTGAAGGTAAAGATGAATTTTTAGCAGCCATTATTCCAGTCTTCCATGTCACATGATTCATTAGAAATCATTCTAATATGCTGATTTGGTGGTCAAAAAAATGTATAAAAATATATTGTAAAAATTATTAAAAATGTTGAGAAACCATAATAAAAAACACCTTTTTCAGGAATCTTTAATGAACAGAAAGTTAAAAAGAAGAGCATTTGTATGACAGAAATCTTTTGTAGCATTATAAAAGTCCTTAAACTCACTTTTGATTAATTTAACGTGTCCTTAAAAAGAGTAGCAGTTTGTTAAAAAAAAAATCTAATGACCCCAAACAGTAGTGTAAATGCAAATATATGTATGACCTTCCTTGGACTCCATATACTAAGTTTCAGTTAGAGTCTGCATTTGGCTTAAATTTGCCCTGCTAATGTACATCATCACAAACACATATTTATATGCCATTAAATGTATGACTTTCCTGTTGCTGTTGATGGATAAGATCATCTAATTTTAAGCTCAGTGGCATAATCACTCAGCTGGCCCACACATCTCCCTTATAAGACTCCTTGAGCAAATTTAATCACGCACCGTTAGCAAAATCAAACTTGAGGCACTTTTACCAGTAATAGCGCCTCCAGATGGCTGAGGTAGGTCTCTTCACTGGCCAGGATTCCAGACAACACCCTTTTCCTCATCTCCAATCCCTTCTCCAGGTCCAACTCCGCCTGCATGAACACAGAAAGAGCTCACACGCTTCTGAACAACACACTCTTAAATCACATGACATTAAATTATATACTGGCAATGCTGAAAAGAGCTATAAAAAAGTGATTTGGCACTGGTTCAATGGAGCTGCTTTATGGTCTTATAATAACTGTCTTTGCTACATGAGAATCATGGGAAATTCATAACACCTTTGAACTGAATAAGGCCTTTATGTAGTCTACACTATTCACAAAGCCCTGAGTAAAGCATTAGAGATACTACAGACCTAGAATCCATCCAAAAGCAAGGCATATCTATTTTATGTTGTGTGTAGGGTTACCGAGTGCTGATGATGGCTGAGTGGGCCTGAAATGTTGGTTTCCATGGCCACAGCACAGGTAGTGGAAACCACAGATGTTTGTGATAGTCTCATGAGAATTTCTAGTCCAGAATTGAGGATAAAACATCCATCTGCTTCATGACTGTGTTATCATTGTAGACTATACTGGCTTGAATTGAGTTTTTAAGCTGAGCTGAGGTGATGTTAAATTGCTTTCACTGCATACATTTCTTCTAATCTCACCAACTGATATAAGATGTAAAACCCCACCTGGTGACAGAGTAAATCCCGCCACTGAAAGCTTCAGCAGGGGGAAGGTGGAAATCAAGGTTTTATTCATGAACTCTTGGGTGCTAGACGTCTCACCCCAGGGGGCACCCCTGTATCTCTAGACCACCATCTTTTATTCAGCCACATATTTATTAATCAAAGCATGTCAGCGTTCCAGCGCATGAGAATGAGTTGAGCTCATCTCAGATGATCAAACAATAACCCTCGCTTACTGAAAGCACAAGGACGAGAAAGCATTTCTCATCATACACAGAACAGGCAAAAATTACAAACGGCTCCGATGAGAAAGAAGCAAACATGTTTAAAGAACATACAAAGTACAGTGTGTCAATAACAACTAGGATTATATAGATAAATTATTAAAAATATTTAGCCACAAGTAATTAGATGACATATTAAACATAGGGTATATAATAAACGAGTTATTATAAACTTGTTTGATTTACATTAACTTTTCCCATACCTATTTTTCTACCTGGAAGCTAATGAAAGTTGCCCCACTTTTGGATTTTCATTTGTCTTATACTGTATTTTAAAATGCGACCTAATAAAAAACCGGTTTGTTACCAACATGAGGCCAACGTACAGAAAAGCTATAACTTTCAATTAGTGCTGTCAAACGATTAATCGCGGTTAATCGCATCCAAAATAAAAGTTTTTGTTTACATAATATATGTGTGTGTACTGTGTATATTTATTACATATATATAAAGACACACATATACAGCATATATTTTGAAAATATTTCCATGTATATATTTATATTTATATAAATTATATCATATATAAATATATTTAATATATAATTGTAACATATTTTTCTTAAATATATCCATGCATGTGTATGTGTGTGTGTGTGTATTTATACATACATAATAAATATACACAGTACGCACACATATGTACAAAAAACTTTTATTTTGGATGTGATTAATCGCTATTAATCGTTTGACAGCACTACTTTCAATATAAAGTTAAAGAGATTTCTTGAACACAATAATTTGCTTATAGAGAAGTCCAAATTCAATCTTTTGGAATTTAAATAAAGCACATTCGATTTTTTTGGCTTAATTTGAATAGAGTGGCAATCTAAAACAGCTCTTTGTGACAGCATGACAAGACTATTTTTAAACATGCAATTTGCACTCATTGAAATTAAATCTGGTTCTGTGTTTGAGGAGAATGTTTCTGAAAAATGGGTGACCATCCCTCTGTAGTGTCAATTGCAGGTTTATTTGCAGCTCAATTCAAGACATTTTCATAGCAAATCCCTCTTTGAATCCATCCATATTTCAAATCCCTGGTTGTGTGTATGTTGGGTAAACAAGTAAAGCGTGTAGGTGTTACTGGGGAAGAGTGCATGAGTGAGTGCAGGTGAGTATCTACTCTGTATTGATTAAAATTAGGGCTGCACGATAAATCGCATGTGCTTGTCATGCGCATCTCGTCAGTAAAGCCGGTTCTGTGATTAGTAGTAAATCTCCATCACGTGCTTTCAGATGGAGTGGCATTTAATACACAGAGCCGTAGTTCGCTGACAAGCTATGCAATATCGCGTTCATAATCGCAGATGAATCGCATTCGATTATGAACGCGATATTGCGTAGCTTGTCAGCAAACTATGGCTCTGTGTATTAAATGCCGCTCCATCTGAAAGCACGTGATGGAGATTTACTACTAATCACAGAACCGGCTTTACTGAGGAGATGCGCATGACAATCGCATGCGATTTATCGTGCAGCCCTAATTAAAATCCATGTGGGAGCTAAACACAGAGGTCATAAGGGCCCAAATAAACTGCTTGCCTCTGGGCCTGGTATTGGCAGGGAGGGACATCAATCAATCTGACAGCCAATGGCTGTGTCAATGAAGCAAGAAAGCTCTGTTTTACAATCAGTAATTTAATTTGATGGCCACTATGCATGATGAAGGCTCTGAAATGAAATGAAAGCCATGATAATTTTAAACCATAGTTGATAACAATAGAAAATAGAAAGGATTTGTTTAGATCACGCATGACTGCATGCAATGAACGATGTGAGATTCTTCTGCACAGTGCCGAGCTATATAATATTTACTAAGTTGCGATAAGCACTAAATGTTCAATTAGAATTGTACTATGCAGACTCAGCACTTCAGAATCTGCAAGCTTTGAAATCTGCCAAATTTCACAGCTCACTGGTTTTGTTGTGTACCATTACCATGGAGGCTATAAATATATGTGGGTTTACTGGTACAATTATTCATAATGAACTGCTTCATAGATGGCATATACTTGGTGGATTCCTATCATGGATCCATGCATGCATAAAGAAATCTCTAATACGTACTCTTTACCTTCGCACACCACCAGCAAAGCATTCATCTCTCTATGCCCAACAAAATATGACGATTCTGACTCGTCATTTGTGGCATTCTGCAGTCAAATATTTGTTTAATCAATTATTTTGTATTTGTAAAATAAACATAATTATTCAAAGGCCAAAAAAATCGAAATGTCAGATTCATCACTGTCTGGCCGGCAAGGAGGTGACTTACAGACTTGGAGGACTCAATCGAGCCGGAGGAGAGAGTGTCTCGACTGCTGCGGCTCTTGGAGCTGAGGTGAGGGGAGGAGGAGGGGGAGTCGTCGATGTAGGGCAGAATGTCATGGTGTCGGCGCTGCTCCTCCGCTCGATCCGCGTCATAACCATAGGTGGGCGGAGTGCCTGTAAACGGACCATCTGTGAAAAGTAAGAAAAAAAGGAATATGGTTGACAAAACCAAGTGGAAGAACAGCAACAAATTATGGAACGCAAAACATCTTTTGGACCATGCTTACTAGAATGAACTGCACAGAAATAAAACTACTGATTGGTAAACAGAGCTCATGCCCCATGTCTTAATGTCATCCTGTTTCAAATTCGCAGTGTTCAACTGATTCATTTTAAGTGGCAGTCTAACATTAGCCTAGAGCTCTTAAAGGGCAATGAGATTATGTCTGGAGTGGGTTTTAAGTTTTGGTATTAATGCAGACAGGCCAGAACTTTCTGTATGCATTAAGATCACAAATAACTTTATGGCTTAAAGAGTTTCCCTCACCAGAGGAAGAGATATAAAGGGAAGACAAACGCTCTCATTCCTGTAGAAGAGCAGCCCAAGTTCCCTCTTCCTGGACCGGTTTGGCCATTAAGCTGCTGGCAGCCGCACCAGAGGATCTCATATTTATTCAACACAAGCTCTCAGTTAAAACTAACTGTAACTGCCCTCATATAAGACAAGCACATCTGCTAGCCTCTGGTAGGAATATGCAGGGCATTAAAGGGTAAGTTGTTGCAAACCAGTGTGAATTTCTTTCTTCTGCACAACACAAATATTACATTTTTGAACAATGTGGGTAACCAAAATGGTTGCTGGTCCCCTTTAATTTCACTAGTATGAAAATACTATGCAAGTCAATGGGGACCACCAATTGTTTGGTTACCCACATTCTTTAAAGTGTCTTCTTTTGCGTTCAGCACAAGAAATAAATTTGTGCAGGTTTGGAAGAACTTGAGGATGAGTAAATGATGAAAATAATTCAAATGTTTCAAAAAGGTGACAGCAAAAATGCACTGCCAGCTTTAAACAACTGACAGACACAGTGAAACTGTCAATACAAAGTCATTGCTGAAGAATCCCTCCCTTGTTTTTCAGTTTCCTGTTGGCAGGTGGGAAAACTCAATTGCAGTTTGCTAATTGCACTTTGCACAACTTGTTTACTAACATGTATTGACCTGCATGAACATATATCATTTTGCTTACTATGAAATAAAACTTATTGAAAAGTCACTGAACTATTACATTTCTAAAAATAAATATTATAATAAATAATATATGCACTACCATCCAAAAGTTTGGGGTTTGGGATGGTTTTGAAAGAAGTCTTTTATGCACACCAAAGCTGCATTTATTTGATCAAAAACACAGTAAAAACAGTAATACTGTGAAATAATTAAATATTAAATTTAAAATACCTGTTTTCTATTTGAAAATTTAAAAATGTAATTTATTTCTAAGATGGCAAAGCTGAATTTCAGCAGCCATTACTCCAGTTCTCAGTGTCACATGATCCTTCAGAAATTATTCTAATATGCTGATTTACAGCTGTAGAAACATTTCTTATTATCTTATTATTATCTTATTATTATTATATTATTATCTTATTATTAAACAGCTGCTTAATGTGACACACTTTTTCAAGATTCTTTGGCTGCGTTTACACTTGGCATTAACATGCAACCTGTATCCGGATGTTGTCCCCATACACATTGAAAAGACAAGTGTAAACGCGCTTCTGATTGGAATGTTATCCGATCAGCGTTTCCTGGTCCAGAGGTAGTCGAGGACGCATTGTGATCGGATCTCAGTGTAATGTTTAAACACAATCCAGCCATCGTGTCTGCATTCGCAGGTCGACATCACGCAAAACGCCGCCCCCTCTCTATATCTGTCAGAAGAACAGAGCGCTAGTGAGACTCGTACATTTATTTTGATTTGTAAAATGTCCCACGACTGAAAATAGTTTTCAAAAGAAAACCCACCACTTCAGGTCGACTTTGCACCGCATGCTTATTTAAATATTGCGTGGGAAATACAGATCCGATCGGTTATCCAGATCGAGAAGTCAGCTGATGTTGCCAAGTGTAAACGCGCCATGTCCTGATTGACTGACGATCCAATCTGCTTGATCAGTTCACGGTAGGGGTTGAACGACTTCTGATTTTTTGAAGTCGACTTTTATGTGATGAGTCGAGTCGAAGTCGACTAGTCGCTGATGACGTCATTAATGAACAAATAAGTCTGGGGCTGTGACAAACACCTTGTGCACAGCTATGGCATATGACACAGCGCTGCCCACATGGCTGTTGCTCCTATAACAGCTTTTTTATCAGTTCTTTTGTCTTTGGGTCGTTATATTTCTCACAGATTTCTGCTCGTTGTAAATCAGATACAGATAAAGTAGCACAGTAAAGATTACATTAATATGAATGCATTAGTGAGACAGCGATTGCGTGTGTGAATTAATTCTACCTGGCAGCGTCTCTCTACTAGTAGTGAAGCTGTGGAATTTACTAGTTATTAAGAAATATATGCTTGAACTTTTCAGTTTTTAAAAGCTATTTTATTGAGAAATCACAAAACAGTGTTGACAATAAGCTTAAAGCGTCATGGCAGAGCATTGAAGTTGACTAGTCGATTGGTCTGTGCAACCCCTAGTTCACTGTGATCGCATGTTAATGCCAAGTGTAAACGCAGCCTTTGATGAATAGATTAATGGTTTAAAAGAAGCATTTATTTGAAATAGCAATTTCATGTAAGTCATTACTTACTATGCTTTTAATAAATTTAAGGTGCACATACTAAATAAAAGTAGTTTCTATCCAAAATAAATAAATAAATAATAATAATAATAATAATAAAATACCTTACTGACCCCAAAACTCTGCCCAGTACTCTATTAATGCATTACATGTTTCTTTGGCCAACAGGATTTTTCTTTCTAAATTGTAGCTTTAAGTTAGAATAAATTAAATTCCAAATGATTCATTAATTAAAACATCTGTGAAAACATTGACAAAAATTGTACGCATAAATATGGCCGTATAGTAGGGCTGCACGATTATGACAAAAATCATAATTGTCGATTATTCCCTTGAAATTGTAATTGCGATTATTACTTACGATTATCACGATTTACATTGAATGATGTTTATACTAGGGATGCACGATATATCGGCCACCATATCGGTATCGGCCGATAAATGCTCATTTTTTCTGTTATCGGTATCGG
>NW_015539932.1:598415-604545 GCF_001515605.1 Sinocyclocheilus anshuiensis
TTAGTATTAAGCCTCAAATGTCAACTATACATCGGATTGGTTTCTTCTTTAAATGATAAAAAAGTACAAATATGAATGGTATTATAATGATATACTAAAACTAAAATTAAAATAATGGGAAAAACCCTTAAGATAACGTAGAAAGAAAAACGCATCTTAAGCACGCAGAATAACATAAGTGGACTTTGAACGATTAATTGCCGCTTTGAACGATTACGTAATTGTGGCATCCATAAATGTAATCGCGATTAGAAATTCGATTAATTGTGCAGCCCTACCGTATAGACTGTAATGGATTGAGACCCACTGTGTTTATGCGTAAAGCCAGATGAGCATGAAACAGTTCTAGCTGACTCTGAGTCACACTGCCTTGTCATTGCCTCAGCGTTCATCCTCCTACTCTTGCCTCTGTCATCTCTCTCTCTCTCTCCCTTTCCTACACTCTTTCTCATCCCTTCCTCTGGATTCCTGCAGATGTCTGCTGCTATTTGGCTGAAGGAGAAGCATGCCATGCACATCTGGAAATATCATCATCATCACCATCATTATAAACAAAATCAGACGGTACTTCCATCCTCTTTGTGAAATCTGCACACACTTGTACAGTAATGACAAACAAGAATTCCATATAAATTTTGAAGAGTCATGATAGTGACATGATAAAATGTGTTAAATGTAGGGATGCACTGATACCACTTTTTCCAGTACTCGCCCGATACCGATACTTTTATTTTTGGTACTTGCCGATACTGTCTGTTGTCGGTGTTTCTTTGTCTGAATATGGCACTTATCACATGCTGTGTGGTATCGGCGTTTGGTATCGGGGCATTTTAACGAGTACGAGTACAGGAGCTCAGTATCGGGCCCGATACTGATACCAGTATCGGTATCGGTGCATCCCTAGTTAAATGTAACCATGAATGCCACAATAACATTGGTTAAACAAAATACTTAATTAAAAAAAGCATGGATTTTCAAATTCTACAGAAAGCTGTGGGCCTGCGCATTGGGAGTAAATCCCAGGATCTCTCTGTGCTTGGCCTTCTCCGGTGTGTTAACAGAGGGTTATTCCCTGCAGGATAAAGAGCAGATTGAAACCTACAGCATGTCGTCCCTCAGCAGCCAACGGGTTTATGGGAAGTGGGGAAGCCTGGAAGGTGAACTGCTGCAAAACTGCCAAAATCTCATCAGCATGTGTGCCAAAGGGCTTCAGATAATCCTATCATTTGGGTTCGAAAGAAAAGGAAAGAATTTGTGGGAGGAATTGGGGTGCTAATGTTTCTGTGAGAGCCGACATCTCCTTCAGGGCTCTTTGGATAGAGAGGTGAGGGTAGTGATATGGGCTGAGATGTTGCAGAGGTCTGCATCTGCCAGATAAATTAAAGACACGCCTTCCTCCGCCCATGTGTCACATGTTCCATTAAAGTCTGGAAATAAGAGTGCAGAAAAACATGTATGGTACCCATGAGTGGCCGGCCTCTAGGGAGGAGAAAAAAAACTGGGAAAAAGAGATGGAAAATGACACATATGGGATAAAGAAGTCAGTCCATTTTCATTCCCACAGTCGGTTTCCCTAAATATCCAATTTTCGGGCAATTTAATACCCCCCACCCCTAACTATCGCATGCACTGAAAAGAAATGAATATGAAGAACGCAAAAGGGGAGGTGAAAATTAAACAGAAATGAGTAAAGCACCGCCTCAGGCCACGAATGAATCAAAAAGGGATTGCACAGAGAAGCTAATTTGATGAGAGGTGTCATTTTAAGGGCATAAAATAAAAGAATACAGCTTGTGTTGGCTGATATTACTTTTGCAGACTTTTCCTGTCTTGCACAGATGGAAAAAAATCTATTTAAAAACATAAAACCAAAAAGAAAATGTCAAAAACAAAACCAGGTGTGCATTTGTGTAGCTTTAAGTACAGGTTTAAAAAAAAAATTAAAAAAGGAAAATCAATATGAGGCCAGCTAGATTTTTTCCTTTTTTCTGTTCAGTGTTGATTACAATACTCTGAATTTGGAGATGTGGCTTCACAGAAACAGTTTTAGCATGCTGACAGTAAAAACAGAAGTTTCTAAATTTGTCCCATCTAAAGTACCACTGCCACAACCATCTAAGCACCACTTTTATAAAAGTCACCACCTTGAACAATACATTTTAAAGAAAATTACTGTCAGACTAACCCTAACCCTTGAATTTGAGGGTCTAGACGTCCAGTAAAGCCCATTACAGATTATTCCAAATATGTGCCTTGTGTAAAACAGGCCAGTTAGATTTTCGTGTGGTTATCACTTATCCAAGTAGCATGTTTATCTGCAAAGAAATAAACATAAAAAGTGACTGGGTTGAATCCAGGAAAGCAGCCAAATCTGGTGTGTTGCGATCACACAGGGAAGCACCCTAGTGTGAGTAAATCAGCCTTTGTTCCAGCAAGAGGAAGAGTGAATCACAACACACCAACACAGTGAGCCACCCTGCAATCAACACTACAAACAAGATGCCATCCTCCACCAAACCCTATCTTTCGGTTTGCTCTGACCATACTTAAAAGCATGGCAGCAGAATCGGATTAAAATGTGTCCAAGATGCTGCCACAAATTCCCCCCGAGTCCTTCCTCTGACACAGGTTTATGTGAATGATTTAAACATGGATTTGTCACACTCAAATCAACGTCTCAATGCATGTTTATGTGTATGCTAGCAAGCACTTTTGTCGATTTTTCCAACAAGCTGAGATCTGTAACACTTCCATTTCCAAACATTCAAGTGTTTAAAAGTGATTTGGAAAATATAGTATTTCAATGGCAAAAAATTGAATGCCGTCTGGCTGAATTGAGGTCTATATTACTGCCAACTATGTCTGTCCTGTCATGTAAACAAAGAAAGATGTGTGCTGTGCTTTCTGGAGGAGGGAGGTGCTGTTGCAGAACAGACTGAGAGAGATTGAAGTCGTCAGAAATAGTTCCCTTTGATTGAATCATGACTAATTCAGTAAAGTCAGAGGAAATTCCCAGATGCGTCTAAAAAGCAAGCACAACAGAGACTGTCTTATCTAGCACTCATCCCAAAGGTTATTCTGTTTGCCAATCTACTTTCATGACTTATCATTCCAGTTGAAGAGAAAACAAAAACCGAGATGAAGAGAGAGTGCTAAACATGAAAAACTAGCATCCGTTTCAAGGAGTTGGCTGCCTCGGCAGGGAACCTGGATGATAACAACTGCGATTATGCCACAATTGATTTTGGCTTTACACAGTTTGCACTGATGTCAGACTTACCAACTCCACATGGTTTATATCCCTCTAGAACCGCACGGCAGACGGAGGGTGGCTCAGTGAGGCGACTTCCTGCCAACTGTTTGATCAGTGTAGACGCAGGAGCATACTTCTCTCTGCAGACTCCTCTAATGACTCCATTAATTAACAAGTCCTGTCATCTGCATGACTTTGATACTGTGCAACTTGTTACGAATTCGACAACCATTGAAATCTTTGAGACAAGTGGGCAATTATGCCGTCAGGCCTAATTGAAGAGCATGACCAGAGATGACCGGTATATATTACATAAAGGATCTAATGACAGTATTAGTTAACATACTAGATTTTTTGATGAATATTTAAGCTGCGCTTGATTCACTAAAAAGAACCAGTTTAAAAGAGTCATTTGTAAATGATCACAATACTGTTCAGTGTATGCCATTGAGTCACAAAACCGTTCATCATGATCGATTCACTAAAAAGAACCAGTTCATGAGAGTCATTTGTTTGTTAATCGGATTAAGATGGTTTGCGCTGTTATGTTTTGATTCACTACGAATAAAAGGTTCATAAGAGCTACTGTCTGTAAATTAAGTTATACTGGTTGCAATACATATTTCTGATTTAGTGAAAAAAAGACTGGTTCATAAGAGTCAAATGTTTATGAAATGGATTACACTCATCACGCATTATGTTACTGATTTACAAAAAATGGTTAATAAGTGTCATTTGTCTGTGAATCAGATTACACTGCTTGTGCTGTATGTTTTTGACTCACTAAAAAGAACCAGTTCACAAGAGTCAACTGTTTGTGAATTAGATTACATTGGTCATGCTGTGTGTAACCAATCCACTAAAAAGAACCAGTTCATAAGAGTCATTTGATTGTGAATCAGACTACACTGGTCACACTGTACATGCAGCATGCAAATCAAAAGTGATGCCTGTCTTAACAAACACTACCAATTAAATAACAGAGTGTTCTTTATTTTCTGTTGTCCTGTTTGCTTCACCAATAGAAATTGTGCATTTGAAAACACAATGTGCCAAGCATTCGGCAGGTTAAGATTAGGGCTGCACGATTAATCGCATGCGATATTTAACGCGCATCTTGTCAGTAAAGACGGTTCTGTAATCAGCGGTAAATCTCGATGATGCTCTAAATCTTCAAGATGCTCTTAAACACATGACCGCTTCCCCCTAATGCACCATCAGTACTACGTGACATCCTGGATCTGGAGCAGAACCTCATTAATTTATCTATGCATTACCTTGTGTTTTACAGCCCTCATCTAGCTTTCACGAAATGTTCCATCCTCATCTGAGGAAAGATATAGAATGCAGAAGAGCATGTTATAGATGAATAAAACAGGCTGATTTATTAATAAATAATAAATCTCATATCAGTGCCCATTATGGTGTTAAATCTATTCTAAGCCTTCACAGAATATTTCATCCACCACTTGTGTCACCAAACAAGTGTGTTTCACTCAAAAATAGCTTTTAAAAAGAATTATACAGGGGTGTGTGGGGTCAGCGGTAGGGAGAAAGGTTAAAGGTGGCCTGTTGTGTGCTCATGTATCTCGGGTTTCAAACGGCATATGGCTCTCAGTGCAGGTCACCAAGGAGAAGTCTGAAAAAGCTGAGTCAGCCCAGAACATTAGCACTGGAAAACCACATGCTCTTTTCCACCTCGGTGCTCTCTGTGCCTCTCATTCCACTTCCTATCTCTGTATTCTTTCTGTAGCAGATGAGTAGAAGGGTCAAAAATCTATCCTGTCGATCATGAGTGGTGTCGCTACCTAGAATCTAACTATGATGATCACCTTGCTGGGAAAAGAAAATAGGCCCAGGCTCCAACTAAAGCAGAACCTATCCCAAAAGAGAGCTATACTGTACTCTTAATACACATCTCCACACTTATTCTCTTATTTTTAGCTTTACTAAGCCGAAATACACGTACGTACTGAGCACAGCAGGAGCAAAATTGTTAGTGGCGTACCGAACAACAGCCGCAGAGTTCTGTCTCTTATCATTAGCAAACAGCAGTCTCTGACAAAGGGGCAAATCTTGCTTAATCTGTTGTTAAACAGATGCCCAATATCACACCCCTGCCACTGTGGCATTAGCTCTTTTTAGAACCCGAGCTGAAAGATTTGTTACCTAATGTGGAGAAGTAGCCTAGGTAACCAATGAAAACTGAGAGGTTGACACATCCAGTTTTGACTGGCTGTGAGCTGGATGACAAAGGAGGTGGGATTTGTGAGTTTGGTCATTTTTCAAGTCTTCTGACCAGAACATCTGACTTAATATTCATTAGAAATCACATTCACCATTCAAAAGCATGGTAAAAGAGCCGGTAATAATTTTTCAAAAAATGGTTGATCAGTTTAATGCATCCTTGCTGAATAAAAGCATTAATTTCTTAATTAATATTTATAAAAATTATCATAGTGTTCAGAAAAATGTTAATAAGCACAACACTGATAATAAGAAGAAATGGTTCTTGAGCAGCAAATCAGCATATTAGAATTATTTCTGAATGATCATGTGACAGAAGTCTGAAGACAAGCAATGACTGCTGAAAAAATTTCAGCTTTACCATTACTAGGGCTGTGTATCACCAGCAAAGTCACGATACGATACATATCACGATACAGAGGCCACATTTTTTGTAACTTTCCGCGCAGCTCCGCTTCCGAAGATGCACGTTTTCAAAGCGACTCTAGCCGAACATGCACGTTTGTGCCAGCATTTGTGTAAAACAGAAGCAGTTTGACGTTAAGTTCAGTCTCACACACACAGATCACGCTGCGGCCGCACTCAGACATTCAGGAACAAACTTTTTAGCGCTGCCCCGCAGTTTTATCA
>NW_015539932.1:604569-612464 GCF_001515605.1 Sinocyclocheilus anshuiensis
GCTACATTATCTTTCTCAACAAGGAGCTGGTAGCATCATTGTTTCTAAAGGAATTAAAGCCACAGCTTTACTGTTAATAGAGAAACGCGGCAAAACGGTGGTAATTCATACATACAGAGCCTCTCTCTCTCTCTGTGTCGTAAATGAACAGTTGATGAATTACACTTTTCTGAGAATAGAATATTCCAGTGGAGATCGCTAAACTGCAAGCTAACCAGTGTTTTCAGAAAGCAAGCGCGTTTATCCCCAGTGGAGAGAGAGCACGTGTGCACACGGTTGCCAGGTTGACAAAGATAAGCACACTTAGCAGATATTTCCGTATTGCGCAAGTGTAAAGCTCTGTTTTGGGGGATTAACCATTACAGGAATAAATTAAATTTTATAATATATTAAAATAGATAACAGTTATTTTAAATTGTAATGATATTTCACAACAGTACTGTTTTTTTGCTCAAATAAATGCAGGCTTGGTGAATCTTTAAAGACTTTTGAAAGATATTGTAATTAGAGGCTCTTGGTTTTAAATTGATGAGAGTAACAAAAATGTACTTTGAGATACAGTAGGTGACAGTACAGGTCTACACATTCACCTACAAAACATACATGTACATTTTAATCAGAGTTGTCTCTCTCTCTCCAAATGATCTTGTTAGGCTTTTTTTGAGTAACACCTGGTTCATTCATCCTTCATCACTCATGTCACATCAATATGGTTCTTCACTTTGTCAAAACAACAGAGCACGGCAAGATCTAAAGATACGTCCCACTGTAATGCACATTATTACATCCTCCAGCTGCTCTGGAGACAAGATCTTTCCTTCCTGCTCCTTCGGGAGGAGTTAATATATTCAATTTGGGCTAAAAGAGCACATTTAAAGCAAAAACTCTCGGCTGACTTGCGAGTCGAGCGTGGAGATCGAAGGATTAACGCAACTCTCTGAGTTTTACTCCCAGCTATAATTGAGAGATTCAGACTCCTAGACTAAAATACACCACCGTAAAATTGTATATTTCATACAAATCTAGCAATAAAACAATCTAGCCTCAATTAACCCTTCTCAATCCGTTTCTTTTGGTTTTTACACTCTCTTTCCCATACACACACTACATTGTCATTATTTTACTGACCCTCATTTCATCCCAGACCTGTATGACTTTCTTTTTATCACTGCAAACATCTCCTTTTTCATTTCATGGAAGAAAGAAAATTACATTGTAGAACAACATGAGGGTGAATAAATTGTGTTTTTTTTTATTGTTCCTAAAACATCTCGTTAACGTCACTACTGCTGCTTCACTCTTTTTGCCATGTGTGCATCTATGTGTGATTGTTTGTGTATGTGTGTGTATAAACAAGCAACCCCTTCCACAATAGAAAAAGAGAGGAGGAAACATCCTTGAAACAGATGCCTTGACAACACCTCAGAGACGGATTCCACCGTGAGACTCCACTATGGAGACAGCAGATCTGACCCAGACTCTGAAGCATCAGGCCCCCTCAGTGCACAAACATCTAGAGAATTGTCAAGGAGAACAGCAAGATGTTCTTGGACTCTTGTTCCTGTGAACATTCTTGTTCTTCCAACATTCCAAATTTCACCATGACAATTAACTTTTTATTCATATCACTAATTTACATACACAGCCATTCAAAAGTTTGGGGTCAGCAGGATATATATTTTTTTTTTAATGAATACTTTTATGCAGCAAGGACACACTAAATTGATCAAATGTGACAGTAAAGATATTTATAATGTTAAGATTATTTCAATATAATTGCTGTTCTTTTCTGTTCTCTGCTGTTCTCCAGTAAAAAAAAATGATTGAGCAGGAAATCCGCATGTTAGAATGATTTCTAAAGAACCATGTGACACTAGCTATGTGTCCATCTACCTATTTTTATGCGCATTTTGGAATATAGTATAAAAAAAACACTGGATGGAAACGCCAAGATGAATATAAATTCTAAAAATAGCATAAAAAACAAATGTGCACAGTTGAGTAGGATAAACCTTTTATCCGATAAGAAAAATGTGCATAACCGAATAAACCCGAATAATACCGAATAAATTCCACCATGCGCATAAAAAAAGTCAGGTGACTTTGTGCAATGGGAAGAGATAAATTGACTAACAGTGGACTGAGCTCATTGCACAGCATCTGAAATGTTGTTTTGGTTGTTCTAAAATGCCTGAGCAAAGTCTGTCAACAAATTATTTCCCAAACAGCAAGCATTCACCTCCGAAAGCAATGACAGGATTTATTGTGTTTTATCTGCTCGCTCTGAGACGCAAGTAATTAATCATATATGAAAATTATTATATTAAGTGGCTTCTCTCACTTTTTTGGAGATACTTAGTGCCAGTTTATCAGGAAGTGATGATTTTGTTCTCTTTGACTCATTGGATAGAAACGGTGCTTTATTCGCAAATGTTTTATGCGATATTCCAGTTTTGCGCTAAGTTAATTCCAAATCTTTGGATGGTAACATAGCTACTGAATTGATGCTGAATATTCAGCTTTGCCATCACAGGAATTAATTATATTACAAAATATATTAAAACAAAATTCTTGTTCTTACAAAATTCCAAATTCCACTAAAATGTAACTACAAAAAAAAAAAAATCTCATTCGCCAACCCTTCCAAAAACAATAAATCACATTTCATGTGACACGTTTCATGTCATCCACCTGCTAGTTAATGCTTTCTTTGAGATTTAATGTCTTTCCAATGCCTCAGTCTGCAGAGCCAGGCCTCTGTCAAACAAAGGAGATTTCCCAGTAGAGCACGTGTCCTAAAATGATGTGGAAAAGACCTCCGTGTGCGTGCTGGGAGTCTAGGCCTGAGATGAGAGAGTAGAAGGCGGATTGGGGGAGGAGCAAAAAAGAGAAAGGGATAAGGGGGAGGTGGTGCTACAAAACCTTTGCAGTGCCGCACCACCATCTACTACACCTACCAGATGTGCACACAGCTGCCACACACAATACAGTATATCAAGGGCACAGGGAGTGTGTACACACAAACAGAATTTATAATACACATCAAGGTCAAAGTGACGGATATAAGGTTTGCACAAATGTACAAACACACATGGCAGTGAGGTGGATATGATCCTCTCCGACCAGAGAAAACAACATAGTATGTACAGTAAATCCAGAACACTAAGCAAAGATGTAGATCATAAAGAATAAAAGAGAAAGAAGGAATAAAAACGAGAAAGGGATGGAAAGAGAGAGATCATGAGAAGGAGGGGCAAAATGCAGCATGTTTCATCCTAAAAGAACAAAAGAAGGCTGCGTTCGGTCATCATTGTGACATGAGACACTGAGAAAAATCAATACATTTGGGGAGGATTCACAGAAGCTGCCATTCAATAGCACAAACTGAATGTGCCCTATTCCCCTGAGACTTCAAAAACAACCCTCAAGCCACGATAGGCTCTTCCACAGATCAACACACAGACCACTTCAGCTGGACCACAATCGAAAAACAGCCACTTTCAGATATATATCATGGCTAACTCAAATGCTATAAAATAGCATCATTTCCAGAGAATTATCCCCAACAGCATTGGTCACCCTCCACAAAGATCCCATTAAGAGTACAGAGAGCAAAACGACCCAAAGGGGGAAGGAAAAGCACAATACACAAAGGTATCTACTAAATATCCCATAAACCACTCATTCATGATGTTACCACAGACAGATGGTTTTCAGGCACATAGAGTGTAGGCATCGAGGATGGATGTGTCACTAGGACAGCCATCAGGCTGTCAATACTTCATCCAGGTTGACATGCAGTTTTCCTTCTCTGACTGATAAAAGGACTACACTTAAATTGTCCATAAAAGGACTGAAAAACAACTTGAGGCACGACTGATGCACTAACTTCCTTTTCACTTTGTCTGTCTGTTCCTCTGAGCACAGTGAGACTGAAGCAGTAGAGCAGATTGTCAAGAGCATTCAACGTGCCTGCGAAAGATTCACAGAATTTGACTGCTCGTCATTCATAATTTTTGGGCTAATTTGATAATGGTTCAGTTACCAGGAGGAGTGTAGTATTCTATGTTTAGCACATTTCAACATTTTTATTTTTATAATTTCAGTTTAAGTTATACTAATTATGTGCTTCTGTCATTTTTATTCGTTTTTTAAATTTCTATTTAGATTTTATTTTTATTTCAGATTTAGTACTCATTTTAGTACTTCAACTTATTTCAGTTATTTAAAATTTTCATCTAATGTTTATTTTATTTCAGCTTTATTTCAATTAAGAAAAACGGTTTTTAAGAGTTTTAGTTAACAATAACAACACTGGATCTCTATGCAGACAGCACAGACAGGTACTTGACTGAAAGCCAACTCCACTGCGACCAGCACTTGCTGACCAACAGAAAGTACCACAGGTCATCCACCCACGCAGCAAACCTCTCAACAGGAGCTGTCATCTACACAGAAATGGAGAGAGGGTTCTAATTCAGCACACGAGAACAATTCAAGATGATGCCAAAGATAATTAATTAAATGTTACCTAATTCATCCTGTTCTTATACGACTACATAATCAAGTAAGCTACAGTAACTAGGGCCCTATGAAATCAGTTTTATGTTTTCCCAAATTCTGTTTTTCCATTTTGTTTTCTGGATTCAGTTTTTTTCCATTTTTTTTATTTTCCAATTTTTCTAGACTTTAAATTTTATTAATCAAAAAGCATGTCTAATTAACTGAAATCATGAAACGTACACAATTTAACAGCAATTTATTAAAAGTTTAGCAAAAATTAAACCTTTAAGGCCCTATGAAATACTTTTTTCTCTCAATTTTAGTTTTTTTTTTTTTTTTAACAAATTCCATGTTTTCCATTAATTTTCTGGATTCAATTTTAATGGTTTCATAAAATTTTAATAACAAAAAGCATCACTAAATAATTGATTTTATTTATAAAAAAACTAATTTATTTATCTATCAGAAATACTGTGTTGTGTATTTACATTTTTCTGGTAAATAAATTCTGGTAAATAATTTTTCTGGTAAATATTCCTTAAAAATAATGTTTTAATAATAATTTATTATTAGGAGTAGTACTATCATTACATTAAGTAATGTATTTTTGTCACAGTTTCTTCAAGATAAACCAAACTTTTATTTTGACGGGTTGCTGTGAAGACCTTTAAGTTTCTATTTGTATATATGACAAAAGTTTTTCTCAAAAGAAACGGTAAAATGCTCATGAAGTGACGCTCAGAGAAATTCTAGAGATTATGTTCAGTGTTTTCATGTATTCATATATTGAGGCAGCAGAGGTTGGAAACACCACGAACATAGCACACGCGCTTCAGTTTGTGTGTAGTAAATGAAACCATGCATCTGCGCCATTCATTCACACAGAGATGCGCAGATCATGCAGGATTTATATTTAAATAGTCCTTTTGTGATTTAATATTCACAGACACTAGTCCATATCACGTTTTAAGTGTACTGACCTACTTTTGATTTATTAATCCAAGATTCTGTAAATTCTGAGACATTCCACAATATACACTAAATTCCATTTTTATGACTGGATTCCATGATTTCGTCCATGTTTTCTGCATCGTGGAAATCATAGGGCCCTAGTAACAGTAGACAGGTAAAAGTTATCTACATTTAAAGGGGTCATCGGATGCCCATTTTCCACAAGTTGATATGATTCTTTAGGGTCTTAATGAAAAGTCTATAACATACTTTGGTTAAAATCTCTCAATGGTAGTGTAAAAAAACACCCTTTTTACCCTGTCAAAATCAGCTCTGTTTTCAGCACACGGTTCTAGTCCATGTTGCTTTAAATGCTAATGAGCTCTGCTGACCCCGTCCCTCTCTTCCATGCGGTGATGAGCCATTCTCATGATACGGTTTACTTTAGCCACGGAACTTGCTAACTAGCACGTTATTAGGAAAGGCGATTTGCAAAGGTTCATAAAAAACCCTATACTCACTTCTACTGTAGATGAAGCTGGATCACGAATGATTTGCGCAAATATAGACACATTTAGGCAGATCGGGGCGCATTCACTTCAAAACGAAAGTAACGTTAATCCTCTGCATCTTCAGTGGCTCAGATGTCGGGAGTAAATGACGACTGCTATATTCATTATTACATCCAACAACAAAACACCTCAATCACTTAATCGGAGACATTCTTGTCTTGCCCAGCACCAGAGTCGACACAATGGCGGACTGATGACAGCTCATTCAGGGCGGGTCTAAGGTAAGACACCAGTCCAGTCTGTGCTGAAACACTTCTGTCAATCAACTATCGTGGGAAGGGCCTGTACAGAACTACGTCATTCTGACAGGAATCTCAGAACAGCCTGATTTGAGAAAGGGGATTTTAAAATAGCGATTTAAAGAAAAAACACTGGGTGAATTTTTATCATTATAGGGTGGATGTGTACACACCTTCCAACACACATTTATGTTCAAACAACAACAAAAGTGAATTTTGCATCCGATGATCCCTTTAAGAGGAGTGTTTATCTAGAACCATGAGTGTTTTTGCTATATGTGCCGTTGAGAGAGAAAATGTTCTAATACTGCAGGTTGAGTAGCCTCTCAGTCAATGTCAAACAACCCACAAGCACATGTGTTTAAAAAGAAGACCATTTTGTTAGTGGTGAAAATTGATTACTGTTTAATATAAAATTGATTATTCTGGTCCTGGATGCTGATCAATACATCATTACAGATGTGTTAAAATACATGTCATGACAGAAAACACCTGTTTACCTAATGCAAGCATTCATTTAATTAATTTCCTTAATATTTTTAAATATTTGAAAACCAATGACTGCACGTGATGTCATAAAAAATGCCTATATGTACGTTGTTTCAACCACAAAGAACAACACAACAAGGCAAACGGAACTGGAGTGGGAGCATCCAGGCTCTTAACCAACCAATCAGATGACAAGGTCGATCCGGTGTCATGGCAACACTATGTTGGATCCTTCCATGCAGTGAATGATGTAATGGGTTCACCTCCGGTGGCTTACAAGACATGCAGCTCACCAGCATTCACCTGCAATCTTCTAAGATCTTATTCTGAGACACTCCCACATGCAGGCGTAGATCAACAGAGGGGTAATTCAAGGTCTGACCATAAACAGTCCATCAAAAACCTTGCTTGCTCCAGTAATCTTCCAGTAGGAAGGTTTTCGTGGGGTAACTGGCCGCTTTGTGGAGGAGAAATGTGGAGAAGAGAATCCTGATGCGTGTTACTGAAAATAAAATGAAGCTGTGATATCAATCAAGGGCTCCCAGAACAACCTCAGGGCAGAGGCGGCAAACTGTCACATATCAAAGTGGGTGGTGATGCCATGTAAAGATGTTTTTCATGTGGGTCTGTGATCTGTACAGTACATTTATTCAAAGGGAACTGCCCCATGTCTTGAATAAAAATGGCAAAATGCAAGTTCTTCTAAGCTTTTTTATTCTTATATCTTATATCTGCTGGTTAAAAAACAAATAATGCATAGCAGGAGAGGATTAAATGTTAAGTGGAACACAGAGAGAAATACTGAATAATGTAGGCCTAATGTTCTCTGTCAAGCGATATTGCAAATATTACAATACATTTTGGAACTGGAACTTTCAAGCTTCAAAAGTACAATATAATTCGTTTCAATTTATTTGCTATTAAAATTCTGTCCTATAATGACAAGATGACATTTAATCAAATTTAATATAATGTATAAAATATGAATTACTTTCATATGGACAAAATAATATATAGTTATAATATTATAAATATTAAAAAAACATCTAAAATATTTTGTAATTCTTATATTTACATTACAACTAGGGCTGCACGATAAATCGCATGCGATATTTAACGCGCATCTTGTCAGAAAGCCGGT
>NW_015539932.1:612879-617914 GCF_001515605.1 Sinocyclocheilus anshuiensis
GTGAAAGCACGCACGTGATGGAGATTTACCGCTGATTACAGAACCGGCTTTTCTGACAAGATGCAAGTTAAATATCGCATGCGATTTATCGTGCAGCCCTAATTACAACACAATATAAATGACAATTTAGACATTACTGCATTATATTGTACAATAAGAAAAAATATATAAATTCAGTTAAAGATGAACTGAGTGTTAAATGATGATAATTTATAGGTAATATAATGAAAAAAGTCTAAAAGATTGAACTTTTAAATGAACCCTAAGAAGAATAATGGCCATATAACTATTGTTTATTGTTAGGTCATGTTATCTAACAAATAAAATCTTATTGTAAAGTGTTTTTAATACTACAGTTTCCATCTATTTGATATACACTTAATACATGCAATCTTATCTAAATTTCAAACACACCACTAAAACAGACAACAGTTTACAGATGTTTTTCAGTGGCAGCAGAACTATGACTAAACTTTAAACTTTTTTTTTCAGTGGCAGCAGAACTATGACTAAACTTTTGGGTGAAACTTGTTTACTTTTTTCATACTTTTATTACTTGTGGAAAAACTTGAAACAATTTTAAATAAGTATAAAGAATGGCATTGGTTTTGTACATTTAATTTTTGTTTAACGTTATTAATAAAAATGTTGTTCAATTAGCATGTTTTTGTGTTTTGCTTTGGTACCGAAATTGGTACCGAGAACCGTGGATTTTCTGGATTTTCAGTACCAAATACTGAAATTTTGGTACCGTGACAACACTAGAACAGACAAAAGGCAGTGTACGCAGTGTACAAATCTGAAGAGCTAATGTACGAGGGTCTACTGTAACGTGCAAAGTATCGATAATGCTTTTCAGTTTGGAAATTTCAGCTGCCCCATTACTTTTTCATGAGTTTTTGAGTATGTCTGAATACAGAGGCCGTTTGCTTATGTACAACTTATGAGCTCAGTGTGTGAGTGTCTGTGCGTAAGACGGACAGACAACCCTAACCAACAGCCATCAATGATTAATGAACAGCCTCTCCATCAGACACCAAAAACCCACCCTGACACATGAGCCTAAAGCCATACCGTATGCATCCATCTATTTAAGACACAACAGAGACGACTAATGGGATGCTCAGCAGGGCCTAATGAGACAGCAGGGCCTTGGCTTGCACTACTGAGTTATCAATCAGCATCATAATATTCCAAAACAAATCGATACATCTTTAGTGCTGCTCTCACAAAATATCTATTGCGAACAGCATCTGAGTGAAGTTTACAGTGCTTTTGATGCTCCATTGCACATGTCATTTCCATGAAAACAAAATAACTTAATTATAAGATGCTCTAAAGGTGATTATGATACAAAAATATGAACTGAGCCAACTGTTAAACTGAATTGTGTTTGGTAAGTGAATAAGAACAGTTTTGCAACTGTTTAGTGCACTGGCTCCTGAGAGTTTAGTTTATCTGAATTATTTAGTGCACAGCTACATCAAATCATTTCAGTTCTTGTACAATACAGTCACATACTGGATGTGCCAGAGCATGCGAGTCTAAAAATATCTCTCAGAGAGGCTTTTCTAAATATCTGCTCTCAAATATTTGACAAAACAAATAAAAGTCAGATGAGGAACTCGTTAAAAAGCACTAAGGAAGTCACACTCTAATGTAGCTGAACAAACGCTCTAGAGGGGTTCAGGGTGACCATGCGACCTCATGCTCTCTGCTCTCTTTGGTTCACCAATCAGATGCAATGGAGTGGTGTTGCCATAGTGGGCAAAACAGGGTACCCAGCCATGCCAGAATTCATTGTAAGTGTGTGTGTGGAAGGGATGTCACAATCCTTAATCGCTGACCCCAAGAAAAATGAGCATTAGAAAAGAGGAGGAAGAGAGTGTGGGAACCCAGCACGTGTTCGCACTCCCTTTCTCCTCCTCTCCCAAAACAAGTTCAGTCTTCCATGTCAATGTCTTTACATTCCCAGCGATGCCCTCCCATCTTCGTCCCCCTTGGCTCCTTGCCCATTAAAACAAGATAACCCACAACCTTATTCTGCCCTGCCCCTTAACTACCAGTCATGAAGGGGACGGTGGTCTGAGTGTCAGGGATCACAGAGTTGATCTAAACAAGCAGTTTTGGACAGCAAGTCACCATCTGTTTTACTGATTCAAATGACAGAAACTCTTAGTTCAGGCTTCAATATCTCACTGCTGACCTATTTTCGTTCTCTCTCTTCCGTACCCCTCCGCCCAAATCACTAGCTCTTTCACGCCTCTTGAAACAACACTTTCCATCAACATGTTCCCAGCTAAACCTGGTCTCCTCATCAGCGTCTCCTCCTCTGTGTCTCAACACCTTCTAATGAGAATGTGTCAGCTGATCTAGCTGACGACAGGACAGGGAGAAATGTGTATGTGTGTTTTAAGCGCGATAAATCTGAAGTGTTTAATTTTTAAAAAAATCATCCTATCCCAGCTAAATGCAGAGAATACTATATGTAATTTAGTAGGTTAATTTCCCTTCAAAAATGTAAACAGGTCAATGATGTGGCACTTTTTTGCCCTATTTATTAAAGTATGCAAAATACATTCAAAATGCAATGCATACATACAATAACTTAAATACACCTCATCTATGGTGAAAATTTATTTAATTTCTGAATTAAATAATAATTTTGATTTGTTTTTTTGGGGGGGTTTTAGCTGGTGTCAATGATCTAATGTTGCATTTGGTCAGACTCAGCCCATTGCTTTACTGAAGTATATTATATTTTCCTTTTACAGCTGCAGACTGAGGAAGATCCTGAAACACACCAGCAAACCCTAAAACAGACAACAGTTTACAGATGTTTTTCAGTGGCAGCAGAACTATGACTAAACTTTTGGGTGAAACTTGTTTACTTTTTTCATACTTTTATTACTTGTGGAAAAACTTGAAACAATTTTAAATAAGTATAAAGAATGGCATTGGTTTTGTACATTTAATTTTTGTTTAACGTTATTAATAAAAATGTTGTTCAATTAGCATGTTTTTGTGTTTTGCTTTGGTACCGAAATTGGTACCGAGAACCGTGGATTTTCACTGGTATTGGTACCAAATACTGAAATTTTGGTACCGTGACAACACTAGAACAGACAAAAGGCAGTGTACATAATGCGGCAATCTGAAGAGCTAATGTACGAGGGTCTACTGTAACGTGCAAAGTATCGATAATGCTTTTCAGTTTGGAAATTTCAGCTGCCCCATTACTTTTTCATGAGTTTTTGAGTATGTCTGAATACAGAGGCCGTTTGCTTATGTACAACTTATGAGCTCAGTGTGTGAGTGTCTGTGCGTAAGACGGACAGACAACCCTAACCAACAGCCATCAATGATTAATGAACAGCCTCTCCATCAGACACCAAAAACCCACCCTGACACATGAGCCTAAAGCCATACCGTATGCATCCATCTATTTAAGACACAACAGAGACGACTAATGGGATGCTCAGCAGGGCCTAATGAGACAGCAGGGCCTTGGCTTGCACTACTGAGTTATCAATCAGCATCATAATATTCCAAAACAAATCGATACATCTTTAGTGCTGCTCTCACAAAATATCTATTGCGAACAGCATCTGAGTGAAGTTTACAGTGCTTTTGATGCTCCATTGCACATGTCATTTCCATGAAAACAAAATAACTTAATTATAAGATGCTCTAAAGGTGATTATGATACAAAAATATGAACTGAGCCAACTGTTAAACTGAATTGTGTTTGGTAAGTGAATAAGAACAGTTTTGCAACTGTTTAGTGCACTGGCTCCTGAGAGTTTAGTTTATCTGAATTATTTAGTGCACAGCTACATCAAATCATTTCAGTTCTTGTACAATACAGTCACATACTGGATGTGCCAGAGCATGCGAGTCTAAAAATATCTCTCAGAGAGGCTTTTCTAAATATCTGCTCTCAAATATTTGACAAAACAAATAAAAGTCAGATGAGGAACTCGTTAAAAAGCACTAAGGAAGTCACACTCTAATGTAGCTGAACAAACGCTCTAGAGGGGTTCAGGGTGACCATGCGACCTCATGCTCTCTGCTCTCTTTGGTTCACCAATCAGATGCAATGGAGTGGTGTTGCCATAGTGGGCAAAACAGGGTACCCAGCCATGCCAGAATTCATTGTAAGTGTGTGTGTGGAAGGGATGTCACAATCCTTAATCGCTGACCCCAAGAAAAATGAGCATTAGAAAAGAGGAGGAAGAGAGTGTGGGAACCCAGCACGTGTTCGCACTCCCTTTCTCCTCCTCTCCCAAAACAAGTTCAGTCTTCCATGTCAATGTCTTTACATTCCCAGCGATGCCCTCCCATCTTCGTCCCCCTTGGCTCCTTGCCCATTAAAACAAGATAACCCACAACCTTATTCTGCCCTGCCCCTTAACTACCAGTCATGAAGGGGACGGTGGTCTGAGTGTCAGGGATCACAGAGTTGATCTAAACAAGCAGTTTTGGACAGCAAGTCACCATCTGTTTTACTGATTCAAATGACAGAAACTCTTAGTTCAGGCTTCAATATCTCACTGCTGACCTATTTTCGTTCTCTCTCTTCCGTACCCCTCCGCCCAAATCACTAGCTCTTTCACGCCTCTTGAAACAACACTTTCCATCAACATGTTCCCAGCTAAACCTGGTCTCCTCATCAGCGTCTCCTCCTCTGTGTCTCAACACCTTCTAATGAGAATGTGTCAGCTGATCTAGCTGACGACAGGACAGGGAGAAATGTGTATGTGTGTTTTAAGCGCGATAAATCTGAAGTGTTTAATTTTTAAAAAAATCATCCTATCCCAGCTAAATGCAGAGAATACTATATGTAATTTAGTAGGTTAATTTCCCTTCAAAAATGTAAACAGGTCAATGATGTGGCACTTTTTTGCCCTATTTATTAAAGTATGCAAAATACATTCAAAATGCAATGCATACATACAATAACTTAAATACACCTCATCTATGGTGAAAATTTATTTAATTTCTGAATTAAATAATAATTTTGATTTGTTTTTTT
>NW_015539932.1:619023-623822 GCF_001515605.1 Sinocyclocheilus anshuiensis
GGGGGGGGTCCTTAGTCCTTATATACTTGTGTCCTTTTATCATTATGTGGAAAAGATAGATAGCTAGATGATAGATGGATAGATAGAATACGTTTTAACTTAAAGTGCATTTAAAATATTAAGATTATTGTGGTGTAAGGAAACTGTTACAAAAATGTTTAAAACAATCTAATAAAGTTACTGTATGTAAAAGCCATAATCATATGGAAACCAACAGGTAGCCTACATTTTAAGGATAAAACAATTAATATCTCCGCAATTCTGTTAGATGATGCTGGTGGCACAAAAATAATACACTTCACCTTTAGATCTTCCAAAATGGCAATTTGGGGCATGGAATGGAGTCCTGAGAGTGCCATGTGACAGAGTATCTGCTGTTCAGCTGCTGTGATTGGTCACCTCCTATAGAACAGTTTATCAAGGTGAGAAGAGAGCTGTCATATGACATCAACACACAAACTCTCATTCTCATGTACTACGCAGTCTCTCATGTGCAATAAAGCACACCTATAAACACACACTACACTATGATGTGCATCACAAACACTCACGCACTCACACCACCAATAGGTTTATAATTTAATTCTTTAATAACCATCATAAATCCTGAGCATTCTGACAGGCTGTATGTAGCTCTCGCATTCCTTAGGGCACCGTGCCACTCCTGAAGCTTATTACTTTTCCCATCCCCGGGAGAGACCGGGAGAGGAGACAGGAAAGGCTCCAGCAGTCTGACCCCTGCAGAGCGTGTGTCTCTGTCTCTCCAGTCCTCGTCATCCCTGTCTACATCTTTGTCTCTCCCTCTTTATAGCTCATAGCAATGATGTTTTAGACATTTTTTGACCCCTAAACACACACACAACCAACCATTCAAAAATTTGGGGTCGGTAAGATTTTTTTAAATGTTTTTGAAAGAAGTTCCTTATGCTCACCAAGCCTGAATTTTTTGAATCAAAAAACAAAACAAAACAAAACAGTACAACAGTAATATTGTGAAATATAATTACAATTTAAAATCTGTTTTCTATTTTAATGTTTTAAAATGTAATTTATTCCTGTGATGGCAAAGTGTCACATGATCCTTCAGAAATCATTCTAATATGCTGCTCAATGCCTATTCAATTAACATTTCTTATTATTATCAATGACGAACACAGTTTTAATATTCTCAAAGAGCATTTTCAGAGCATTTATTTGAAATAAAAATCTTTTGTAACATTACAAATATCTTACTCTCCCCATCTGTCACTGTTACTTTTGATCAACTAAATGGGTCCTTGCTGTTAAAAGTATACATTTCTTTAAAAAAAAGAAATGTTGCTGACCTCAAACTTTTGAAAAGTAGTGTACATACAGCATGCACCAAAATAGGAATTGGCCAAAATGATAAACTTCACATCAAGCAGTTTGGTGTAAATGTGATGTAAAGGTAAATACAGTCTGATAGATAAGTGCAATTGTTACATTTGCATTATCCTCTTTTACTTTTGTAATCTCAAGTACAAAAATGAGTCATTTGCAGCTCATAAAGCATTTGAAGTCTGCATGCATCAAAAATTCAGTTAATGGGCTATCGACAGCTCAGGCGTCTGGCTACGAATATAAAAACCTCCATGTCAATATCAATTCAATGAGCTACACAAAAATCTAGGACTGCGTTTTGACATTAGCACTAACTTAATAAAGAAACTTTTAAATCCAACCTTGAAAATAAAAATAATACCTGAAATGATAATGGTGGTTAAATGTTCAAGCACGAATGACAGGACTAGGACATCTGAGCTTGTAATATAACTGCAGCACTAAGTACAAAAAAAGTGCATACGCCATGACTTCAAATATCGTAAAAAAAGTTCCTTGACAGTTATTTTCATAAGCCATTTTAAATCTCTTATCCTTTTAAAAAAGACTGGAAGAGCTATTTAAAACTTGCTAAGCTCATGGAAAGCATAACATGTCTGGAGGTATCTAGTCCCAGCTGAGGATGTGTCTTCTTTGTGATTTTAATCCAGTGTTTGATTCAAGTTACACGTGTCTGGGAGTCTTCTGATGTGCATGGCTGATACGATTTTTCACCAAACTGCAACGCAGACTAAATTATGACTTGGCTCTTAGGAAAAAAAAAACAGCACAAAAATCCAGTACTGTTAGCACTCCAGCTAATCAATATCTACAAATGTTCAGCAACGTGCCAAGCAAGGCAATTTATCATAAACAATGATTTGTTTAGTTGTTTTTGCCCATTAAAGTCCTGGTCGAGTGAAACACAATGTTTGACAGTGATATAAAGCCTCATGTCAGGGCAGTGGAAAATTCAACATGACCTTAATCAAGAACTTACTCTAAAAAGGCCAAAGTAAATATGAAAACTAATACCCTACCATTCAAAAGTTTGGGGTCGTAAGAGGTTTCTGAAAGAAGCCTCTAATGCTCATCAGGGCTGCATTTATTTTTTTTACAAAATATAGTAAAAACAGTAGCTGTTTCCATCCAAAGTTACGAATTAAACTTATGCGCAAAACTGGAATATTGCACAAAACATTTGTGAATAAAGCACCGTCTCAATCCAGTGAGTTGAAGAGAATAAAATCGTCACTTCCTGATTAACTTGCGCTAAATATCACAAAGAAAAATTTAATTTGCTGCAGTAGGAGTAGTAGGAGTAGAAAAATAATCATTTTTGTATACAATAAATTACGAGCTTTAGAGCATGCAGACCAAACACAGTTCTGTTATCTTATTTTTGGAGCCTGCTGTTTGGGAACGCAGTTCTGGGAGTTAATTTTAACAAAGCATTTCGACGAAACTTTGCTCAAGCATTTTAGAATGACAAAACTACCATTTCAGATGCTGTGCAATGAGATCGGTCCATTGGTTGGTCCAGGTATGCTGTCCCATCGCAAAGTCACGTCTTTTTTGATGCGCATTTTTAGAATTTATGCGCATCTTGGCGCTTCCATCCAGCAGTTTTTTATGCGAAATCCCAAAATGCACATAAAAATAGGTGTATAGAAAAATAGCTAGTAATATTGTTAAATAGATTTTCTATTTTTCAGTATCCATTACTTCATTTTCTAACTTTGGACAAAAAACAGCATTGCACTGTTCAGACAAACATAATCACAGAATGCTCTGGTCAGCAATTCATCCACGACCATGCAGGGCTCGCAAAATTGCTAGCCGGACGTCCCGGGGCTATTGTGTTTTCCAGTCGGGCTACCAAAATGTATCACCACTCTGCCCGACGGGCTATCTTAAATGCAGATCTCCCGCGGGTCCTTAAAAACTCCTAAAGTGAGTTGTATCAAACTTAAGGCCATAAAAAGTTTTAAATACGTTAAATGGTATAAGAAATGTCTTAATTATAATTTCAAGAGGTCTTACAGTTGGGGACGGAAAGACAAGAGTCGCGATACAACTGGATTAAACTTCAAAAGGCAATGATGTCATTGAATAAATATGAGCGCTGCACGTTTCAAGTCAAAACGCGGCGCAGATGTCTTTATTTGAATGTATCTGAAGGGAACCGACTGTCCTCAGAAACGTGTCGTTGGCATTTTAATTTCATTTTACCTATAATTCCTGATAAAGCAGCATTTATGAGCGCGGAGGTCTGACAGACAGTACGCCAGCAGGACGGAATAGCCCTGAAGGGAAATGCTAATAAGTGTCAACAGGGAGGAAACAGAAACACAGATGAAGAAGTGAAGGTTCAAAGCCAGGCCAAAGCTATCTAAGAGAACAACATACAGCCGCTAGGTCTCAACTGGGGGCGTCTAGAAAACCAAAGTCTTTGCTTCCCCAATACACTTTCTTTGCACAAATCTAACTGTTTTTTTTTTTTGTAACAAGTTGTTAGTGTTTAATGAATAATGCCAGGTGAAATAAAAGAAGCAAACAAGACTGATACCTTTCGACCAAGATGAAGCCATTTTGATTTCGACCAACATCTGGAGAGATTATTTAAGGCTGGAGACAAAAACCGTACACAGCACAGCAAATCCAAGGAATCGGCCCTTCCCCCAACCCAATATCAGCTGAATATATTTCGCCGGTACTGGCTGCCATTCATGGTGGTCTGAATTTAAGCCGCATCAAATTGTATTCGATTATGTTTATTGTACTCTCAGCTGAAGCCATTTTACCTCGGAGCGTAATTCAATTCATAGCGTGTAATCACGTTACTTGCTGAAAGTTTTTGTGTTGTCCTTACTACCACAAGACTAAAATTCACAATTTTAGCATAGTGAGTTGGTCCCTCAATGGCTGTTTTCAGTGGGTTGAGCTTCCTGGATACGACAACATCAAACATCATCTCTTGTTCTGTGTCTACACGCAAGGTCACCTTGAGCGCAGTTCCCCTCCTCCATTTCACCCTCCCTCACTCGCTCACTCACTCACTCACTCTCTTTTTCCATATCAGCAAGAATATTTCACGCCTCGCTAAGGGAGATCTTTCCTATCGGATAACACAACTGCAGTGGCATCCAGGAAGAACGTACAGCATTTTAGCAGAGGTGTGTAAGTGTCTGGTACCGAAGTATTGAAGGAAGCGGAGTCAAAACTGATGACACAGAGTAAAGTTGAACTGAGGACACAAAAACATAACTAGGGATGCACCGAAATGAAAATTCTTGGCCGAAGCCGAAACCAAACAAAATTAAACACTGGGCCGAAGGCCGAATACCGAATATGGTTTTTCGATTTTTTTTCCCCATGTATTTTGCTAATTTTTTTTTCACCATTGCATAAATTAAAAAGCCAAAATGTGCTTTTTACTGTTTTGTCTTGCTTTTCAA
>NW_015539932.1:624927-626137 GCF_001515605.1 Sinocyclocheilus anshuiensis
TCCTTTTCACCCTCCCTCACTCGCTCACTCACTCACTCACTCTCTTTTTCCATATCAGCAAGAATATTTCACGCCTCGCTAAGGGAGATCTTTCCTATCAGATAACACAACTGCAGTGGCATCCAGGAAGAACGTACAGCATTTTAGCAGAGGTGTGTAAGTGTCTGGTACCGAAGTATTGAAGGAAGCGGAGTCAAAACTGATGACACAGAGTAAAGTTGAACTGAGGACACAAAAACATAACTAGGGATGCACCGAAATGAAAATTCTTGGCCGAAGCCGAAACCAAACAAAATTAAACACTGGGCCTAAGGCCGATTACCGAATATGGTTTTTCGAGTTTTTTCCCCCATGTATTTTGCTAATTGTTTTTTCATCATTGCATAAATTAAAAAGCCAAAATGTGCTTTTTACTGTTTTGTCTTGCTTTTCAAAGAAAAAAAATCTATTACAAAACAACAATTTAAAAATATTTAACACTGAACATTTTTAACATTCTAGCAGAGAAATTAGGTACATTGCAGAGTGTAAAAACATTTATGCCACCTCCACCTAAAAAGCATTAATGTTGAGCCCTGCATATGTGTGTACAGCGAGTAAGTGATACAAGGCCTTCCTCGTCAATGATACTTGACACCTTCTACAACACTGTAACATCAAACCATTGTGTAGTCTGAGGACATAGCATGACTACATATACACTTTCCCTGTGGGGACACCACTCCTGTCACAATATACAGGTGCATCTCAAAAAATTTGAATATCGTGAAAAAGTTCATTTTTTTGGTAACTTATTTCAAAAAGTTAAACTTTCATATTTTCTAGATTCATTACATGCAAAGTAAAACATTTCAAGTTTTTTTGTTTTAATTTTGATGATTAGCGCTTACAGCTCATGAAAGTCAAAAATCCAGTATCTCAAAATATTAGAATATTTCAAAAAAACATAAAAAAAAGGATTTGCAAAACAGAAAAGTTCAAGTTCTTTAAAGTATGTTCATTTATGCACTCAATACTTGGTCGTGGCTCCTTAAGCCCAAACTCCAGCATCAGTGAGGTGTGGCATGGAGGCTATCAGCCTGTGGCACTGCTGAGGCACTATTGAAGCACAGGTTTCTTTAATAGCGGCCTTCAGCTCATCTGTATGGTTGGATCGACTGTTGCTCATCTTTCTCTTGAAAATATCCCATAGATTCCATATGGGGTTCAG
>NW_015539932.1:626165-638449 GCF_001515605.1 Sinocyclocheilus anshuiensis
GTTCGTTGTAGTTCTTGAAAAGGGATTTTTAAAAAACGAAATATCTCCCTTTGGAGTGGACTTTGAGATTTGTAACTTTCTAGATCTTTTTAATGCCCAAACATACACACTACACACTGACTAAAATTTAAAAAGTGAAAAAGCATAATAGGACCCCTTTAAGACCTAAATTACTGTGTTTATGAGGATACTTGCAAAGATGGGCATTTTGACAAATGTAAGTGTGTGTATTTACCCGTTCAAGGCCTATAAAGCTGCAAAAATATGAGCACCATCTTCAAGTGCGCACCTCTCAGACAGCGCATGCATATAGCAAAATTAATTTTCTTTTACTTCTGTTTGTGTTTCACTGGCTTAAAATATCTTGTTTTCGTGACCACCTAGCACAGCAACGCCACGTGAGCGTGTAACTGCGATAGAGACAATAGTCCAAAATCTCTACCGGTTGACAAATTGCCCACACCTATTAATATATATAATAAAATGTATAATAACTATTAACATTCATTTGCTTTGGCTTCAATACAATAACTTGGGATATAAAAATCAAGCTTAATATTTTTCACACACATTACCAATCAGTCTTTATACATAAAATTATAAAGCTGCCTTTATATTTTGGGAAGGAAATCATCATATTTAGGGGTCCTTGCTATCAAAATGTTTGAAAACATGAAAACTCCCTCACAGCAGTCGTTGGTGGGGCAGGAAAAGAGTCCCAGCATCAAAACAGCCACCAGCACATGCCTAGCCCCTCGGGAGAAGACATTATGAAGTAGGGTAGTAGAGTATGAGTGAAAGAAAACAGAAGTGAAGGTAAACTTTGCCATTTGGGCCAGAGCGTGTTTGTTCAGAAGGACACTGTGGCGTGGGGAGCACTGTCATGAGGCTTTGTTCGTAATGGTGACCAATTTTCTATGGAACTTAACTGTGTAACAGCTGCAGTGTCTGGTTGTGGCCATAATATTTGGGCTAATCTGTGGCCTTAATGCAGTTAAAAAGCCTGGAATGAGAGAAGAGAAGAGAAGAGAAGAGAAGAGAAGAGAAGAGAAGAGAAGAGAAGAGAAGAGAAGAGAAGAGAAGAGAAGAGAAGAGAAGAGAAGAGAAGCCAATAATTATTGTCAGTTTATGGCCAATAACCATGAAAAATGAAATCCAAATGTGCATAAATGTAATAATACACATTAAAAAAAGGGAAAAAAGAAAGAATAAAAAGGAAAATAAAAATATAAATTAAAAAAAACAATTGAAAAGAAAAGAGTAAATAAAAAATGAAAAGAAAAAAGCGAAGTAAGTCCAAAACTCAGCTTGAGTTTTATTGCATATCTAAACCGCACTGGAGCCAAAGCATTAAAATCCAAAACACATTTTCCCTTAGAGATCGCAGGGGGAGAGAACAGAAGCTGCCCAAACCTTGATCCACTACCGCCTGGAGACCAAGAGCAGAGACACAGAAAAGCACCGATGGATGAGAAACCACAGCTTCCTCCAACTCAATACAAGCCCAGAGTTTAAGACATCCTGTACTCAAATGCCTCTTTTTCCCTAAATATTCGGTCCTCTTCTGTCAAACGCTTGTGTTCCTCAGCTGTGTTCTTGGCTGATTTGTATTCTGGCTGACGAGGAGAAGCAGACATCGCGGCTCAGAGTTGTAGCCAGCTGCACCGTGGCGCTCCGCCCGTCCTCTGAGCCTTAAATCAGAACCGGCCCACCTGCCTTCAAAAAGATGGTGGAGGCAGAGAGGAACGAGCAGCCCCGACTGCTAGATACAAGTGCAGCTGGCCACTAGACATCAGTTTCGCTCATTAATCTGATAATATGTTATTATTATAACCAAAATTCCCCTCCGACCTGACAGCAGTTTATTCTGAAACTCTCCCTGATGAGCCTCACTAATATAAATCCTACTACAAAGAGCCAAAGGGGATGAGACAAGAAAAAGAGCTAAGAAAATGAGGAGAAAAGAGAGAAGCAGAAAATGAAAATGGGACAAAATACCTAAGGGACAGAAACAACTAAAATATAGGTGAAACAACATGAAACAGCATCTGTACCATTTAATTTTCGTAATGTGAAGTGAAACAGAATATGCAGAAATAATGTACTATGGGACTTGGTTTTATCTATGGTTATTTGATTTGATTGCGAAAAGTAGGTCATTAATTTGTTCATATTTTTACCCAACTTTGCAAACTTAGTGAAGTAACAGAAACAAAGTATGATTTCACATTTAGAGGAAGTTATTGCATTGTGATGAAAACTATCATTTTTCTTTAGAACATGAACAATACTCCCAGGGACATATAAAGTATAATTTCATTTAATTTAGTCAATTTAGACAGTAAATGGGGTCCATTTTGATATCTTTTTGTTGATAACATTGCGATTCACACATAATAAGATTCTGGTCAATAACTGTAATAAAATCTAATAAAATTCTGTCCAATAAATGGCTAATATTAAAATTCTATATTATTTAGTGTGATAAAAATAATAGCAATAAAACACCTGAAAATAAACTTAACCATTTTTAATGCGCATTTAAAATGCTATTAAAGCATCACAACATTATAACTGAAAGTATTCAAGACAGCTATTCATTTTCAGATCTTCTAAAGATTTAATTTAACTCTATTTTTAAAATAATTAGCCTAGTGATTTTAATTATTAACTTTAAGTGAGCATTATATAATGGCAAAGGTAAAATAAATGTAAACTAAAAAAAAAGACGTAAATGAGCCTGCACAATTAAACATCCAATATTAGCCAATATATCCAAGACCGACTGCTAAAGTCATTAATAACAGACAATGGCCAGTATGGTTCCTATGTATATTGTTCGTTTTTTTTTTGGTCTCACTTACATGCATTTGCCTTTGGTCATTATATAATTAAATGCACATTTGTATATTACTATATAAACAGCAGGCTGTGTAAGAGAGACAGAGAATAATCCTGTCATTGCAGCCACTGTACAACAAAGAGCCAGAGGGGATGAGACAAGAAAAAGAGCTAAGAAAATGAGGAGAAAAGAGAGAAGCAGAAAATGAAAATGGGACAAAATACCTAAGGGACAGAAACAACTAAAATATAGGTGAAACAACATGAAACAGCATCTGTACCATTTAATTTTCGTAATGTGAAGTGAAACAGAATATGCAGAAATAATGTACTATGGGACTTGGTTTTATCTACGGTTATTTGATTTGATTGCGAAAAGTAGGTCATTAATTTGTTCATATTTTTACCCAACTTTGCAAACTTAGTGAAGTAACAGAAACAAAGTATGATTTCACATGTAGAGGAAGTTATTGCATTGTGATGAAAACTATCATTTTTCTTTAGAACATGAACAATACTCCCAGGGACATATAAAGTATAATTTCATTTAATTTAGTCAATTTAGACAGTAAATGGGGTCCATTTTGATATCTTTTTGTTGATAACATTGCGATTCACACATAATAAGATTCTGGTCAATAACTGTAATAAAATCAAATAAAATTCTGTCCAATAAATGGCTAATATTCAAATTCTATATTATTTAGTGTGATAAAAATAATAGCAATAAAACACCTGAAAATAAACTTAACCATTTTTAATGCGCATTTAAAATGCTATTAAAGCATCACAACATTATAACTGAAAATACACAAGACAAATATTCAATTTGAGATTTTCTAAAGATTAAATAATTAGTGATCGTAATTATTAACTTTAAGCGAGCATTATATAACAACAAGGTAATATAAATGTAGCATAAAAATAGGTGTAAATGAGCATGCACGATTAAATACCCAATACTAGCCAATAGGGATGTAACGATTAACCGTGAGCCGGTTGAAAATCGATTTAAATATGCGACGATTCAAATCGGTTGAGACACTAAACAAATCGCAATTCAATTAGGGGCAGGAGTTTATATGAATGTATGTCTGAGGGGAACTTACTGTCTTTAGAAAAGTTTAGATGGTATTTTCTCTTTTCCTCTTGCCTCTGTATAATGCATATTAAAGTTCATAAGTGCAGCGCTGCTTTGTTTACAGTGGAAACCAAGGAAACGCATTAAGCGCCACCTGCTGGCAGAGAGTGAATCTGCATCTCATTCAGCTCCTCTGCTGTTTGTTTCATGCAGATATTTTTTTATGCATAGTTTCACAAAACTGAAGCCAAACCATTCTGTTTTTGCTTCAAATTTCGAAATTATACAATGTAATTTGTAATGTAATGTAATGTAATTTGGTTGACTCTAATTTTAAATGTAAAGAGCACAGACAAAGACTTATTTTGTTTATATGAAGAGATTTCTTTTATTTGTGTTACTTATTTATTTGATTTGGGGCTTGTTTTAAAATTTCAATTTAGTTTTTATTTTGTCCAAACAATAATAAAAGGACACATTTCATTTATAATTTGTCTTAAATCTAATTTTGTAAAAAAAAAATCGTGAATCAAATCGAATCGTAAAATCAAAACCGTGAATCGAATCGAATCGTGAGTTGAGTGAATCGTTACATCCCTACTAGCCAATATATCAGACAGCTAAAGTCATTAATATCAGACAATGACCAATATGGTCCCTATGTATATTGTTTGCCTTTTGGTCTCGCTTATATGCATTTGCTTTTGGCTATTACGAAATGAAATGCACATATGTATAATACTATGAAAAGCAGGCTGTGTAAAAGAGACAGAGAATGATCCTGTCATTGCAGCCACTGTACAGTGTTCACTTATCACTGCAGTCAGAGAGAATGAGAGCAGATACAAATACATTCCCTAGTGTCCTGCCAAACCCAGTTCAGCTTCTCTCTCCTCTGAACACACAGCCCCGTTTCCAGTCCACACCACTAAAACCAATCCACCATTTAACCACATACTGATAACTGCAGCTAGCTATACAATTACTGCCAACTTTAACTGAAACAGATTTTACTATCACTGTCTATATTTAGTGGATTGTAGAAATGGTACAGTTGAATTAGAGTTGGCTGCAATATTCAGTGACTTCAAAGTCATAATGGCATGTAGACCCAGCTAAATATCAAAGATAATTTGCATAAACCATTGGCGACAAACGCTTAGTCTAATCCTCACCCTTTACTCTGGCATAACTTGAGTATTAACCCTTTCCTCTAAAAGCCACTTTTAGCCCTATTATGGTGTTACAGTCATAACACTCTTCGCCACATCCCTGACCCTAATCCTTTACAGTCATGCGGTGATGGGAACCAGACTTATTGTTTTTGACATAAGCCTCAATAGACCGGTGTTTTGATCTGTCATGATACACAATCCATTTCTTGCCTAGAGTACAGACCACAGTGTCGGTAGATTTATTTATTTTTTGTCTCTTGAATAGTCTGATGGTTGAGTTTGACAGCTGGGGAATGGAAGAGAGTATTGTGAAGCCTCAAGAAAATAGAAAATCTCGATCCTGAGCATGGAAGGGCGCGTGTGGCTGGCGAGGGTGACAGATCCTATTACAGTCAGACAGACTAATAGAACATTGTCCAGTAGTGCCTCTTAAAGAGTTCAAACTAAGCGTGGCAGACAACATGCATGAATCAGTGTTGTTATTGTTTACTATAACTTAATTTAAAATAAAATTGTTCACTGAAATTAGGTTGAAATAAAATAAATAAATATTAGAAGAATCTTAGAACCTAAACATACATTTTGAAATGATGAACTAAAATAAGTATTAAAATTGCTAACTGAAATAAAACAAACTAAAATGGGAATAAAAATAAAAAATGAAAATAAACAAAAATAACAAGCACATAAAAATGTACTAAAAATTTTTTTTTACTGAAAATGTATGAAAACTAACTCTCTCTAAAAATTTAAAATATTAATAAAACCTATAATAGTACATCAAAATGACTAAAATAACATTTGTACAAATAAAAAATGTAGTTATCGCGTGGAATGTGATGACAGGATGTAATCGGACTAGGGTTGCAAAAAGGTGGAAAATTTCCAGTAAATTCTTCAAATATTCCAGAAATTTTGGAAACTTTCCAGGATTTTTTGGTATATTCCAGGGATTTTTGGAAAGTTTCCGGTAGTTTTCCACCCCTTTGCAACCCTAAATCGGACATTAAAGTTATATTTGACCCAAAAATAAGTGCAACACAAAAATTTGTAAAATGTTCAAGTTAATAAGAGCAAATGAAAGATTTTAGATTTTTTGGTCAACTATCCATGTTAATACCTTACTTGGAGTGAGGAAGGAAAAAGAGAGAAACAAAAAACATGGAGAATACAGAAAGCCTGCATTATTTTGCACGGATTGCTTGGCAAGAGCAACCTTTGGCATGGGTTCCCCCTCTGCTCTTTAAAAAAATTTAGTTATGAGGGGACCCCCAGTGTCCTTTGGGGCCAACGCTTTGATCTCTTCCTGGTTTTCCCCTTGTTTGGTCGAAAACCCAGAGGCACATCACAAAGGTGCAAGTGTAATAATTGGCTGCAAGCAGTCTAGATTCAAAGCAGCTGTCCAGACTACATGAGGGAGCAGTTCTGGCTGAAATAAACGAATGCTTCATTAAACCACAAGAAAGAACAATCTGGAATGTCTTAGTTTTATCAGCAGAGGGAGGATTAAGGCTGATTTATGTCATGCCACAAAGTGCAATTGCAGGAAGGCCAAAAACAAAAGGTACTGACCATGCAAACAAGCCCATTTTCATAAATTGACAGTAAATAAGCCAAGAACCATTTGCTTGTTTTTGTAAGGGCCATTTGGTGTCTTATATTCAACATAATGAATGAAGCACAGATTAAAATGACTGTTCCTCTCGTGACTTAAACAGGATTTGAGATTATACGCTGTATTTGTATGACAACATGGATTTGTTTTGTAATCTGAAGTGTGACAGGAGTCACCTCCTATGCTGATCCAAATAGTCTTCTCTTATCTGACTCATACATCTTGAACGTAAACTGTTATCGCTACAATGGACCCGTTGTCAGAAAAGGCCAGCAAACAGAACAGCCGTAGTTTACGTAAGCAGTAAATCTGTGCAGGGTGGGCCTCTGTAATGCCAGCTTTTCCCTGATTTTTTTTTCTCCATGTGCTGTCCGTTGGAATGGCTGCATCTGTGCGGTGACAAAAACCCCTGTGTTTGAGCACTTGGCACATGTGGCCCCACCGACACACGCGTGCTTGCGCATGCTCTGGAAAGGGTGACGAAGCCGCGGTCTGGGTGGAGTGCGGCAGGGTTATGGGGTGATGTTGGGTAGCTCTTCCTCAGTGGGTGGGGTCACTGTCCACTGTACAGAGCTCATGCCAGCCAGAGCAGTGCCCCGCACTAAGAAATGCTCTGCAGGGGAGGTTTGGCCATCTGTGCCTAGCGAATCAGCTTGGCCAACTGCCGTACACCTCTCACATCACTGGTTATGCCCTGATCTACAGCTACAACGCCAGCCATACATCAACAGCTCGAGTGGGAGGTAATGCCATGCTTGATTTGTATTCATAATATGCCTAATGAAACTACAAGCAAAGCATCACAGCCTTAAATTATGCAAAAATTCTGAGAGCTTTACAGTCGCTAAGCAAATCCAACTAAAGTGTAAAGTCTTAAGTTAGACACTTATGAGCCATTAAACATTTCAGCAGTTTATCTAACTTCAACTAAAGTCTGGAATACACAGATTTTAAAACATTAGGCATCACAGACTTGCCATACTTTGTAAATGGTTACAGAGAAAAACTGGGCAACATACATTAAGCGACTAAGGATCATACACTTCAAAACTTTCAAGTTGTTCTGATTGAACACAACAAACTCCCTCATGAAAACAATGTGTATTAGCTCGAAATGTCAAAACATGTTTGATATACTCGTCCAGACTGCAGAATTTTTTTCAAAAGTCATGTAGTGTATTCTAGCCTTCAAACTAACTTCAACAAACTCCTGATTGGGGAACAATACATATTTTCCATTGCAATTTGGATTAAATTCGATTGATTTGGATATATTTCAATAATAATGTCCATTTTACTTGAATACAAAAGAAAATTTCTCTCTGTCAATGCAGTAACTTACACAGGGTAGTGTTCAAACTGGTGGGCAACATACATTATGCGACTAAGGATCATACACTTCAAAACTTTCAAGTTGTTCTGATTGAACACAACAAACTCCCTCATGAAAACAATATGTGTATTAGCTCGAAATGTCAAAACATGTTTGATATACTCGTCCAGACTGCAGAATTTTTTTCAAAAGTCATGTAGTGTATTCTAGCCTTCAAACTAACTTCAACAAACTCCTGATTGGGGAACAATACATATTTTCCATTGCAATTTGGATTAAATTCGATTGATTTGGATATATTTCAATAATAATGTCCATTTTACTTGAATACAAAAGAAAATTTCTCTCTGTCAATGCAGTAACTTACACAGGGTAGTGTTCAAACTGGTACCTTGTCTTTTTGAACTATTCATTATAATAAACACTGCAACAAATAAGTCATTTGTTTTAGGATATTTTGATTCACAAAAAATAATTGATGATTTGTACTTGCATAGATTAAGTTATAGCTTATATAAGTAACATTTGAAGGATTTACCTAACCAAAATGAATGTGGTTGTTCAAATGTTCTGCTAAACAGTTTAGCTGTCACTTTGAGTGTTAACAACACCAATCATTGGCCGAGTAAAGTGTGCCCCTTCTTATTCCCCTTTTATTCCTCACCAGGAGAGAAGGAAGCCAGAAGGGGGCTGTGAAAAGTTTGTCTTTACTGCTATTTGGCAGAAAGTCCTCAGACAACAAGCTCTCACTCTCTCTTTCCAAACACACTGGGAGGCAGAGCCTTGTTGAATTGGCGTTAATCAGAGTTTTCCTGCTCATGTCCATGTGATTTTCTCACAACACCAACTTTGTGTTATTTTCCCACATATAACCCCCACTAATGCTTTGCCATTTTTTCTGCTAGTCTTGCATTTCAATTTCTATTTAGAAAACCCAACAAACAGCTATCTTTAGAGTGGAAATATTTTCTGTAATACTGTGCATTCACAAAATCTGGCAAAGATTACAAAACATACCAGCGGAGACACGTGGATTAGCCAAATATTCTGGGTTTGCCTGAACACAAAACAACAAGAGGGAAGACCACAGTCATTGTTTCCACACACTCAGTGTGCATTCTGTTCTTGGACTTCACTTGACACCAGAAAGCACACTTCTGTGAATCTGGAGTGTCTGTCTAAAAATAAGTGACTGGGCGGGCTGACCTCAACGTGGTGCTGCTGGACAATGCAAGCATTGAGCTGAACTCACACCTCCATTCCGGTCCACACCTTCTCTCTCAATCTCACCCTTGTAAAGGCATTCATATGTGACGAGGATAACACTTTTCATGAAACCTCATGACAAATCTTATATAATATGGGAAAATATTTTTTATGAAGGAGCAGCAGAACAGGCTCCTTTTAGTAAATCAAAACCCTAATGCCCAATGAATGTAGTCTGATTGCTGTACAAATTACTTATGAACCAGTTCTTTTTAGCAAATCAAAACCATACAGAACAATGGCTTTATCCAAATATTCAAGATTATAATATGCAAAATTAAAAATATTTGTTAAAATTAATAAAAAATATGAATAAATTAATAATTTCTGGAACAATTAAAGGGTTAGTTCACCCAAAAATGAAAATTCTGTCATTAATCACCCTCATGTCGTTCCAAACCCGTAAGATCCTTGTTCATCTTCGGAACAAAAAATTTTAATATTTTTGATGAAATCCGAGAGCTTTCTGACCCAGCATAGACAGCCATGCAACTGACACTTTCAAGGCCCAGAAAGGTAGTAAAGACATTGTTAAAATAGTCCATGTGACATCAGTGGTTCAACCTTAATTTTATAAAGCTATGAGAATACTTTTTGTGCGCAAAGAAAACAAAAATAACGACTATATTCAACAATTTCTTCTCTTCCATGTCAGTCTTCGGCACACTACAAGAGTACCACGATGCATGCGTTTGGCGCTGCTAACGCAGGAGCCAGCATTCTCATTTTTTGGGCAAACTATCTCTTTAACACACTGTGGAAGAACGTTTAAGAGGAATCTTGATCACTAAATTCTTGCAAATTCAATCCTTATAGCGTCACATTATGTCTGACATCAAGGCCCAGTTTATCAGTTTATCTACTCACAATACATTTTAATTTTCTTTTTATTAGCATATACTCCATGACACCATTTGAAAAGCTGAGTACTCATATTCATGCAGTGGGGAAAAAAAGAGACAATTTTCCCCTGTGTACTACAAGAGTTTCCACACAACCATCAGTCCTTTTCCAAACTACCTGAAACATCATTTGTGACTTATGCAAACATATTGAACACAGAGCACAGCAGTTGCTTGGTCTTTTTAATGAATGACTGATGTTTTCCTGGGTGTTTGTCTGAGAACTTTCTGTTTTCTGTCATCCCCTGCCTCCGTGACTCACTCGCTCTTCACCCCAAAGGACACTGCTACTGATCTGTAAACCACAAAAAGACATTTCTTCCTGGATGCCCACTTCAAAACGCCAGAGGACCATCGGGAAACAATTACAATTGTTGTTTACAAGGGGGACATTGACCGTGGGAACAGTCCCCTGAGGAGGACGAGGAAACAAGAGATGCAGAAACCTCAGCATATGGGCTTGATTCTGTGTGCAGAAATAATGCTTTTATTAAAATACTTCCGAATTGCAAATTTTAAAGGATGACAGGGTTAGGCTGGCAATTAGGACACAGAGGTGTCTGTGTGAACACTATCTACTTTTATCGTAAAGGCTCAAAGATGTAATAAATGCATGCAAACATCAAAATCACACATGCATACGCACACATGCATGAGTGGGACTGTTCACACCATTATGCAATGAGAGCCTTTCCGATCTGTGTCTCAGCAGCCCCCACATCTTCACATGTCCACTGAGGCGAGAGACAGCAGTTCAGCACACGCTACGTCCTCCTGCCTCCCTCTTCTCTTACAGCATTATGATTTTTGGGCCACTGGATTTCATTCCTCTCCTTGGCGGTGTCCTTTAAAAATATCATGTTTCTAAGCAGCAAGTCAAACAAAATAAAAAGGCAGGCAAGATCATATGAGATAGCATCTCTTTCTTGGCAAGGTAAGTTGCATACTGTCACGCTAATGGTAACCTTCATGGCCTGCGAAGGCTTTCTTCATTAGATGAATGGCCGCTCTATTGATTTCATTCTCACTGGCTTGATTCACTGTTTAAGAGGAACAAATGTGCAAATCATCTCAAGCTAAAATGTAAATTGATTTGCAGATAACTGGTTGCATATTAAAGTAGAAAATCATTTCATCAGGTTAAAGATCTACAGACTTTTACTACAACGCCACCTGGTTATATCAAGCCGTGCTAACTGTTAAAAATAAGCGAGGTGGTTTTCAAACTTATTCACACTGATTTTAAGTCAGTATGAGGACAAAAGAACCTGGAGCTTACTGGACTGTGCTCAGCTGGTGTCTATCTATCTTCGTCCGCCCTCTGTGTTATCTCACTCTTGCACAAAGAGAATCTTCCTGGCATTTGAATGGACGGGCCGTGCCAACGCCCTCCGGGTCTGTCTGCTTCACACCAAAGTGCAATTCACCTCATCAGCTCAAAGCCTTGGGATTTCAAGCCAAGCATGCCACATGACACCGCCTCCCCTCTGTAGACATTCTGATAGCTGATGTCATTCTGATTCTTGGTGAGAAACAAGTTAAAAGATACTGGATAAAACAAGTAAACCAATGCAGTGCAAAGTTTGGAATGCTTATAAAGTCTGACCATGGAAATAGCAGTCTGGTGAGTCACACTCATGGATATCAGTCTCTCTGGCTGAATCTTCCAGACACCTGCTTAGTAGGTAACAGTACTATGCTGTACTTTTGGTCAGTAAGAGTTCCTACTTCTGCAGGGCTCAACAATAAGAACTGCTCACTAGTCTGGAGCCAGTAAAAGTTTGAGGCTAGTTGAAAGAATGGTCTACAAAACAATCACTAATGCATCACATGCAAACGTTTCCCAGCAAAAATTAGTTCATGAATTTAGTCAAAGTGCACTAACGTGGGGTCAGTAAGGTTTTCATTTTTTTTGGAAAGAAATTCATACTTCAGAATTGAGGACACATTAAATTGAAAAAAGTTACAGCAGACATTTATAACATTACAAAAATTTCAAATAAATTATTTTGTTCTCTTGAAATATCTATTAATCAAAAATAAAAAATATACACCAATGATTCCCAAAAAT
>NW_015539932.1:638591-638829 GCF_001515605.1 Sinocyclocheilus anshuiensis
AGAACAATTGTAAAAAAAAAAAAAAAAAAAAAAAAAAAACAGCACCACATCAGCATATTAGTAATGAGTAATGGCTTCTGAAAATTCAGGTTTGCCATTACAGAAATAAATTACATTTTAATTTATTATATATATAATTTATAATTATAATAATTATAATAATAATTTATGCACTTAGCAGACGCTTTTATCCAAAGCGACTTACAGTGCATTCAGGCTATACATTTTTTACCAGTAT
>NW_015539932.1:638915-661948 GCF_001515605.1 Sinocyclocheilus anshuiensis
TAAAAGTAACAATGCAGGAAAAACATATGTAAACTGCAGAAGTGCACAATACATAAGATTATTATCACATGATTATCAAACTCTCTCAGACCAGCAACAAGGTTTACCACATTTTTTTCATATTGCTGTACATGGACATCAATTAGAAAAGTGAAATCATTCATTTTCCCTCTTTTGCCTACACTCGACTACAGCATTTCACAAGAGACGGATCACACGAGCGCCACTGATTTCTTCCTTATAAACTCCCAAGTCAGTTAATCATGGTATTAAAATACAGTACCATAAAAATTAATGCAAATATGTATGACAATTTACACTCATTCATTGGGTCTTTGTCCTGCTTGGGAGATTCCCACAGCAGCATGTGACAAGAATGAAAGCTCCTCGGCTCCTCTCCTGCATAAACACATTTAAATGTAATAACATTTCACAATATTACTGTTTACGATCAAATAAATGCAGCCTTGGTGAGCCTGAGAGACCATTATGGATTTTTTTCAGTTGACCCAACTGGACCAGTAGTTTATATTTTACTTGCCCTCTCAACATTTTTTCCCTGGCCCTCTACAAAATAAGGGATTTTTGCTGCTAAAAATAACAATGCAGGAAAAACATATGTAAACTGCAGAAGTGCACAATACATAAGATTATTATCACATGATTATCAAACTCTCTCAGACCAGCAACAAGGTTTACCACATTTTTTTCATATTGCTGTACATGGACATCAATTAGAAAAGTGAAATCATTAAGCGTGTATCCGCCTCCTCCGCCTCCCACATCCTCGAAACTTCCAGGGGAGTATGACCTCCTGGGCCAGGTGAGAAGATGGTCGTCACTTCCTCCATGGTCTCTCATAGTGACCCTACCGTCGCCACCTTCTCCTGACATCATCCCTCCGACGTAAACACTAGTGTATGGCTGGAAATCTGATGGCTGCCATGGCGGCGGTGGCGGTTTGGCCCCGTTTGGTCTCGCAGTGCTGTAGCGAGGACTGGGTTCGCCGTCTTCATACTCGGCATCGTATCCGCAGGTGCTTTCAGTAGAGCGCCCCCTATAGACAGGCCTGGGGCGTAGATCACCTGCGACCGTAGCAAGGTTGCCTGGAAGTGAATGAAGTGACCTTTTGCGCTCCATCTGCATGGCTTGGTTCCCAAGAGAGCTAATTTTGTCGGAGACCTCACGGTCATTGACTTTTACCAGGCCCCTGTCGTGATGGAACTCAACGTTGGTGTAGAATGGTTTCTCTTGGCCTGATTTTCCATCACTGGCTGACTGTGAGTTGGCCCGTTTGATTCGCTCAAAGTTCGAACGCAAGGCAGCCACCCCGAGCCCCATGCCCGGCTTGTCTTTCGGGGACGGATCTAAGGGCAACTCCTTGTCAGGTGGTGGATGGGGTCTGCGAGGGGAAACTCCACCCCTCTGTGTGGATGGCGAGAGCCCGTCGGTCTCACTGACTGGCCCTGCCTGGTGCGCCTCGAATGACGACTGTAGCTCCAATCCATCACCGTGGGAGGCTGACTTCCTGGCAGGGGGTGGTCGTGGTTTCGCTCTGGACTCCCCCACAGGCTGAAACCTGCTGCGCTCTGGCTGTCCCTGCTCCTGTGCATGGAGATGCTGAGAATCGGCAACAGCTTGGGGGTCCCCTTCGGTCATGTGAGGTGGCTTCCTGAAACCCCATCTCTGCCGGTCATAGCTCTTTCGCTCCTTGGCCAGCAGCGTTTGAAGGTAGATCATCCGGAAGCGCTCTTTGTTCACCTCCATTTCCAAGCGTCTTATGGATGTTTTGCACTTCTCCAGTTCTTGTTCGATTCCCCCAACAGACCTCAGCTCCATCTTCGGAGGCTCGGACTCTGGAAACTGTGCTTTCCAGGCTTCAATGAAACCCACAGGCTCCACCATTGTGTTTGCTCAGGCTAGTTGAAAATACCAAATTGGTAAGAAACACACGTTCAAGTAAGTGATCTCCAACTAAGTGGAATTTAGCTTAAGAAAAGGAAAATTGAGGAAAGTATGAAAAGTCGGCAGTGCCAGTTCATAATAAAGGTTATTTCTTCGATAACACTTAATACAAACGTTTACAAAACACTTCGTTCATGATTTCCCTGGAATTGTCACTAGAAGTCTCAGTCTTTCCGTACCAAAATTGTTGTCGTTGGGCTCGAGTTGTTCAACGACAGAACGACCGTTATTGAACATGTCGCGCGGAAACAATAAAGGCACACGCAGTCTCATCTCGCGCACCATTCCGACGAGACCACTTGCAGAATATCACGCGCACAGATCTCGGTCCCCAGCACAATGACAGCATCTGTTCTCCAGAGCGCACGAGATGTACTCCTTAGAATGCTTTTCAAATTAAACTGGTCGCCATAAACAAATTATACGGTCCGGTCGTGTCTGTGGCGATGTATTCCAGTTGTCCTACTTTCATAATTTAATATCTTTTTTTATCACCATTATCCCCAAAGCCCCTTTGTGCTTACGTCTGTGTAGACTGGAAAAAAAATGACTCTCCTTGATCGGTCGTTTAGTTCCCGTTGACGAAATTCTCTAAAGACGCTCACGATTATCCCATTTTGTCGCTGATAATTAGACTGTGCAGATTTGGCGTGTCTGCTGCACGTAATGCCTCTGTATGAAAGGCACTAGACGCCGCTGCTGCTGCTGCTGCAGGAAGGGGCGGGACTAAGAGACATGATTGACAGCTCTCCCAACATGAGTTCGATTTAAAGCGACAGGCTGCTTCACCGCATAGGTCAGGGAGCTTGTAGTAAGCGTGGCGTGGTTTAAATATCAAACTTTTTATTAGGGGAATGCCGTCTGTTTTGTTTAAACTGAGTCGCGTTTACATGCTCGTTCAGCCTTTTTAGAAGGAGCACACAGAAGATTGTGGAATAAATATTTTCGTAATGTCCTTATTGCACTAAATATTTCATGTTTTCGTTTTCAGTTGCTTTTTTAGATATAAATAAATAACATAATCTAACATTGTGTACAATAACAATTTGCAAATATAAAACCTTTCGTGTCTTTACTTTTGTATAACTAATAGTAGGCACTGTGAAATGTGCATTCTGTTATGGCTTCATTTATGCTATTGTCAATTTAACTGATTTTGGTCACTGGTTGCATAAAAGATGCAGCTGTGTTTATATGTGAAATAAGATGATGTCATTGTAATTGGACCGTATTTTAGCGCCAACTATTGTCTCTGTCGCCTTCAAGTGTTCAATCTTAGACACTACAGCCGTAAGGACAGCTTTATGCTTAAATACCTTCAACAAACACGTACTTATTGTTTTTGATGGAAATTTAATTAATGAACTCACGGCTTTATTGTTTCTTTTAGGGACAATAACAAGAACCACTTATTGGCCGCTTTTGAGTTTGTTATTTCTACTGACCAACGACACTGATTCAGGTAACAGACTGAATATAAGAACATCCTACTCCTTCATTTTATGGATATTTAAATTTATTAAATGGCTTTTCCTAACAGATATACATAGAGAGGCACAAAGCATGAACGTCAGCATTGGTAAAATTAACCGCAGAGTTTATTTGTAAAATGATGTGTTTAATCATATCATACCATTTAGCAGCAATGTACACAGCAAGTTGCTATATAAATATAGATCAAATTATTTGGCTAATTACAACTGAAGGCATGCATTATACTATATAATACATTACATGTATATAAAACTTTGACAATTTACACAGAAAAAAAAATGCAGCAAACTCTCCTTGCATCAGCATTAGGCAATGTAGACATTGTCATGCAGGGTAGAAAATGATGCCGATGGTGCTGCTCGCTTCCATACACACTCATTGCTCTCATTTCTCTGTCATTTATTGATCATTACTAGTGAATAGTTTTTATTATTGAGTCCACTCTTACATGTGATATGGCAGTGCAATGGTGGCTATTTTCTCTGAACTGCACATTCAGCATGCAAGTTCTGATATTCAGCAAAATGAAGCCACTCAAAACAGACATGCACAACACAGAAGCCTGAGGTTTCCCAACACAAGCAGAGGCAGAAGCAATAACTGCCAATAAAAACAAATTAAAAACTAGGAATTTTTGAATGTTTTAGAATGACATGGAAATGCTAAAGTGCACTATTAAATAAATATTTAGCATATAAGCAAGTATGACAAAGAGGAAAATAATTGTATGAGTGATTAATACAAAAGGCAACATTTACTAAAAAAAGAAGAGACTGCAACATATTTCTAATGGCAATAGTGTTTTCATTTGAGTCATTTATGCCAACATCCAAGTTAAGTTCCTGAGCAAGTCAGACCACAGTGTACGGACCATTCTAATAAAAAACTAATGGTGTATTCATATCATTCAGAGACAAGATTGAAATTATATGGGGTAAAGAAAACAATCACGCAAGTAATTTGACCAAAGTCTTTACAATATATTATATATTTCTTAAAAACAGCATATATTGCAGTGGAATATAACAGTGGAGTGTATTCAAGCTGATATGGCCATGTGTTAAATGCAGCTATAAACAGCTACAGTAGTCTAGTGGGAATTCCAACAGATTTACATGTTAGCAGGGTTGGTCCATTGTCAGAAAACTTGAAGCTTCGGGACATTGTTGTAATATGGTGAAAAGGAGCGGAGAAATCAGTGGCAGCAATGTCAGTGACACTTGCTTAAATGCAAGTCCACTGAAGGCTAAGGGAATGTGCATGATTGTTAGAAAAATACTGAAATTCCACACCAAGGGCATAGTCAGGGACATGCATCCATTTCAGCAAGCAAGAACTAGTGTGATGCAATAGACAACTAAACGCCAGAAAGCTCCATTTCATAAAAAGAAAAAGTACTTTGTACCATTCGGATATATGTGCTGCATGTGTACAAATATACAGGCCACTACCAGACTGGCTGGTGAGGGCCAAACAGGAACCCCTTTTCAAGGAAGCCCCTCCCAGCTGTCAATCTTGTGCTCAGCTATGCAACTAAATCTCTGTACATTAATTTCATTTATTCAAGTATATTTGCTCCTAAAACTTGCCGTGTTGCATCACAGGAACAGACCAGCTAGTAAAATGAAGACACGCATTTTAATTCAAATGGTTCATGAGTGTATTTTCCTAAAAATAGAGAAAAAGGTAGCATGAAACATTTTGGTTTTGCATTGTAAAAATCATGTTTTCAATGCAACACCTAAACCTTTGCTGGTTACATTTTCTACTCCTTTGTCTCTGGCCTTACCCACTAAACGGTAACATTTACATCTTTTGTCCACCCACCTCTCCCCAAAACAAAACCCCTAAATTAAGTTAATGCAAGTTCAATCAATTATAAAATACAGTGAAAACAAACAAACAAAACTTAAAACAGATTAGTTAGGGCCAAAAGAATCTAAATTCTGTTTATCATCAAATAGAGGCAAACCTCATGCATTAATGTGTACAAGCGGTGTAAAGCTAAGTGGGGGGAAGCAACCAGAGAGAGTCTAATCTGACAGTCCTGAGGTAGCTGTACTCTGCCTAATGCAGAAAAACTGGCTGTACTAATCAAAAGTGTCAGGTAATAGTGGAAACACAATGTATACCCATAAAAATGGAAGTTATTACACATGGGGAAAGACATACAGGTACAAATCATAAGTGAAAAACCACACAAAATGCATGCAAAATACAGAACATGCAGCTTTCATCTGAGGATTTGACTGTGAAGCATTCACACATTCAGTCCAGCACTCTCTTTCCCATGCTGCTTTGAAACACCATGCTAGTCCATTGGCTCTGAGCGATGTTCACGCCGAAGACACAAAGGTAAACATTAGTAAACAGTTCGGTCTTGTTCTCTCTCTCTCTTTCTACCCTACCCACTCTGCTCTCTGTTAGCAAATTGAACAAATAACAACAAATGAACAATTGCATAAAATAGTGTTAAATGTCTGTACACAAGCACTTTTTTTTCCCCATTCAGCCATTTAAACATAATTTGGGGCCAAACCAAATTGGATATCATATTAATTGATACTGGTTTGAAATAAGACATTAAACAAATGATTAAAAATGCAATAACAAAAAGAAACCAATGGTCACTATACTTGAAGACTTCAGGTCTGTATGGTCTCCTCAATCCCCACTGGACATGTTAAAAAAAAGGTTATATTTCTATATCACGGTTATTTTTTAGTTAATCCTGTCCTTCTCATACACATTCTCTGTTGCGGAGGCACACTTTAAACGCACAACCACACACACAGACACAGGTACACACTATCTACACACATCTGTGCACATTTCAGTCAAGACCAGAACATTTTGGCCAAGTTAGTGTCAGTGCTGTAGATCCACAGCACCAGGGGGAGTGCGAGAGCCACGAAAGGCCAGGAAATGCCCTCTGTGCAGGTGCTGAGCAAGCAGGCCTTGCCCTTGGGACTGTCCAGGTCTTTGGGCTTGTCCAGGTAGTTTCTGGCCACAAATTTGAGCACTTCGTCCAGCAAGATGACAGGCAGGGAAATCTTCAACACCGTAAGCCACTGGGTCAAGTTCAGTGGGGTGAGCACCAGGGGGAGTGCGAGAGCCACGAAAGGCCAGGAAATGCCCACCGTGCAGGTGCTGAGCAAGCAGGCCTTGCCCTTGGGACTGTCCAGGTCTTTAGGCTTGTCCAGGTAGTTTCTGGCCACAAATTTGAGCACTTCGTCCAGCAAGATGACAGGCAGGGAAATCTTCAACACCGTAAGCCACTGGGTCAAGTTCAGTGGGGTGATCTGGAAGATCATCTGTAGAGAAAACAGAGTCATTTGAACAATTATACAGAGTAAATAATAAATGGACAATTTACTAAACTCAGAACAGTTTGATCACAAAACAATACAAATACATAAATTCACTTAGAACTGTTAAAAATTGGAATTCATTCAATTCTACAAAGACTGCAAAAAAAGAGAGTAAAAGAACCAATACACTGAAACTGATCATCTTATTGATCAAAACTGATCTTACCGGCAGGGGCTCCACATAAAGGATAAGGAAGTGGAGGGACATGGAGAGGCAGATGGCTCCAAGCAGCCACACATTCTCCCAGGGGGGCATGCGAAGCAGAGATTGGTTCTCAGAAACACTATGACAGGACATCAACAAGATAACATTGTGAATTTAAGAGACTGAATATTTACACAATCAACCACTTATGCTGTTAACACCTGGTATTAAAATCCATTTCAGCTGATAGTGTAAATGGGGTTTAAATGTATTGTCCCTCATCAAAAAACAGCATTTGTAACAAAAATGTCTTTTTGTCACTTTTGATCAAATAAAAATTTTTTTTTTTTTTTTTTTACAAAACTGTCTAATATTATCCCTAATTTATCCTTTATTAAATTATATGATACACTCATGTTTCTGATAACAGAATACTTCCCAATTGTGCCATTAAAAAAGCATTTTCTGTAAAGCTGTTTTAAGACAATGTATTGTGAAAAGCACTATACAAATAACCAACTAAATTTAACTGAATTTAATAAAATGCTTTATCAAAATTGTTAATGGAAAAAAGATGCAAGTAATTTATGCAGTCACAAAATAAAAAAACTCCCTTTAAAATCTGACCACATATTGTTACAAAAAAGTTACTCCCAGGTATATACAGCATTGTCTCGTTCTTTGTGATCGGATGAAAATAGGATGTAAATAGGAACTTAATTGACCATTCGCAAAAAGCTTGATTGACAGACGATCTGACCAGTCATAACGCCGAATCCGCCATCTTGTCCGACAAACAAACCAGACAGGAGAGTAAATTAACTTTGGTGGACTTAAACTTAAATTGTGTGTATTGATGTCTTTCCACGGTTGAAATAAAATACATTATGATGTTTATTTTGTGCTTTAAGTAAATATGAAAAGACGATCAGTTCACGTGTGCCGCTAGAACTGAGGCAATACAGCGATCTGTCACGACACATTAAAGAGCCACAAAACGGTATTTTTGTTTGAATTTCTTTAAAAAAATACAATTTTTTTTAAAGCTGAGAGCTTGTTTCACACAAGAAGTATCCTGCTCTGTCTTGTCTGTCGGTGTGTTTTCGGTTTCCTCTTTGCTCCGTGATGTATTTTTTACTGCGTGAGAACATGGTGTGTAATGTGAGAGAGGCATGGCTTGTCGGACATAGAAACAGTAACTAAGGAGGGCAGGTTTTTGCGAAGGGTCAATTGGGGCATTTTCAGGGATAAGCTGTTCCTTTATTGCAGCGCACTTCCGATACTGACCTGTTAAGGGCGTTGCACATCTCAATGGTGACTAGTACAGACAGCGCCATGGTCATGGGATAGGGAGACTCGAACACGTCACACTTCAGACCCTCAAACTCAGGGTTGTCTGGTGCACACTGAAGGAAGTGACTCTGTGGGGATAAAAAAAATGACAGAGGCAAATTTAAACATTAGAATGCATTTGTTTGAGAAAACAATTTGTATTGAAATGTAAGGGGATTTTCTAACCAGTTGATAGATGGTGACTCTGGGCCCATCTTCAGCAGCAATGAACCACCACGCAGCAGCACCTACAGTAGCAGCACCCACATAACCTATAGGGTGACATGGAGAACAATGTGTCAAATCTCACTTTCGTTAGCCAAAAAAAAAAAAGTTCAAACTAAAGTAAAAATAAATAAATGTGATGCACTCACAGCCAATGGCCAGGTATCTGAAGAAGAGCCATCCAGAGATGAGGGGTTCTCTGGCATTGCGAGGGGGTTTGCTCATGATGTCCAGGTCGGGTGGGTTGAAGCCCAGTGCAGTCGCAGGCAGACCATCGGTCACCAGATTCACCCACAGAAGCTGAACTGGAATCAGAGCCTCGGGGAAGCCCAGAGCCGCCGTTAAGAAAATACTGCCAGAGAGAATACACATTGTGAGTTATGCGATTAGATAACAACTGGAACAATGTCAAAAAGACCTGGGCAGTGATCTGAGTTTGCTCAAGGAATAAATTTCACTGTGCTGCCATTTATATAGTATCACTTTTAGGATGGAGACTAAATTGTGCCATTCTGGCACATATAGGAAGATTCATAAACCTTGATTAAACAATTTAGTGAAGAACATAATATAACAAACATTTTGTATTATAACCACTCTGGTATGTAACTCCCAGGGCCTTCTCATTGAAAACCCTGTTTAAACACTACCATTAATTATTCAAGTGATCACAAGTGACAGTAAAGACATTTATAACGTTAAAAAAAAAATAAAAAAATAAAAAAAAATATATATATATATATTATCCAGGGTCACAAATGAGCATATTAGAATGATTTCTGAAAGACTGAAGACTGGAGTAATGGCTGCTGAAAATTCATACATTTTACATTCATTTTAAAATACAGTGGGTACGGAAAGTATTCAGACCCCCTTCAATTTTTCACTCTTTGTTATATTGCAGCCACCACTAGGGATACACTGCTATTAACATTAATTCTATTAAAATCATATATGAATCTTTTAATTATTACACAAAAAGATTCGGTAACACTTTAGTATAGGGAACAATTCTCACTATTAACTAGTTGCTTATTAGTATGCCTATTACTAACATACTGGCTGTTTATTAGTGCTTATAAAGCAGATATTCTGCATGACCATATTCTACATCCCTAATCAAACACAATACCTAAACTTAACATCTACCTAACTAACTATTAATAAGCAGCAAACCAGGAGTTTGAGGCAAAAGTCGTAATTAATGGTTTGTAAAATAGCGAGAATTGGACCTTATAATAAACTGTGACCAAAGATTCTATAAAAAATATATAATAAATACAACTCTAAAAACTAAAATCATTTTAAATGCTTCAAGTGATCACAACATTATAATTTGCTGCATGAAAAACAGACCTTTTGAGATTTGCAAGATTTCTTTAACAGCATTATTAAATTAAAAGTGACCATTAGTTGTCAGAAAAGGTCATTAATATACTATATCAGTCAATACAGATCACATATGATAAATTAATATTTGTTATTTATATTAATTATACGTATATTAAAAATAAATCACATACTGTATTTTTTAAACAAGTGACTTATAGAGGTTTCTATAAAACTACTAAATACTAGAAAATACTTAAAAAATACTGGAAAATGTTAAACAAAAGACAATTGTATTAAAAGTTTATTTTAAAGCAACTTCATTCATTAAATCACATTCATCTGCTAGAACAAACAGTTCTAGACATTAGTTCCTACCTTCTGTGTGTGAACAGGTGTTTTACATCCTAGCTGTTACTACATTGTGTATTTCAGCACAACAAGGGTGCTGCATTTACCAGAACATGTTATTTACAAACCTCATTGTAATCCAGAGAGGAGTCATTGCACAGAGCACAGATGGTGGCCATTTCAACCAGAGCGTCATACTGGGAGCACCAGACTGGTTTACCCTCATGAAACCTGGAGTGTGAAAAAAAAAGAAAAGAGGATGATCAACAGAGGCGGCTAATGCACTTTGAGTTACCAGTGTGCATGTGGGGCAGTAAAACTCACACTTGTCCATCAGGGGCGTATGTGGAGCCAGTAATGGTGAACTCTTTGAGAGAGCAGCTGTTTCCATTTGCCTGATCAACAATGAACATCTGCAACAAAAAACATAAAAAAATGTAAAAAAAAAATCAAGCAAGATCTCTACCAGCCGGTGGCAGAACAATCCGCTACAGAACATGTCTGATGTTTGAAAACATCCCTACTCCACCTGACCTGGATATACCAGCTAAACAGATGTAAACACTTTATATGACACTCACTTACGAGTGAACCTGAGTTCAGAGGGGCTTTAAAACCCCTCCAAAAATCCTGAAACATAAGCAAATGAGCATTAAGGATATTTTTAAGCACTGAGGACAATCAGATCCCAAGGATTTGTCAAGACAGAGAAGAGAAGAGAATAAAAGAGAAGAGAGTGAGTGGGATGGTAAAGTGGAACAGTGTTCCTGCTGTAGTGCTAAAACCCAGCGGACAACAGTCGAAAGATGGAGACAGACGTGTGTGGGGGAGAGAGAACAAGACAGGCATTAATCTCTAAGGCGCTGGGCACTGCTCAGAATGAAGGCATGATTAGCAGAAAAACTCAAATATGAAACATATCTAAGCTATTAGATAGTGAGAAACGGGGAAAATGTGATAGAAAGCTAAATCCAAACTAGTTAACACTTTCTCAAGAAAAAGCTAGAGGTGCTTGGGTGGCAAAACACTCCAATACCATGGTGCTTCCATGCGATTTTTATCACGCTTCTGTGCACTTTAAAAACAACGTTTCTTTGACATTTACATGACCTTCACAATAATTTGAGGAAAGATAATTTCACCAGATGAGAACGGAGTCAGTAATGGATCATTCGGATCATTTTGAAACCAGAACCGGTTTGAATGATTCCCTGAAAGGAGCAGACTCGAAAGAACAATCTGGTTCTATATGTTTCTGTTTGGATGAACTAGGACTATTATTTTGACAGCACTGGGACTTTTATTCTGAAAGCGCCAAAAGCATTTACCAGAATGCATTGTGCACAGTTGCTTAAGGTGCTTACTTCCTTTTTATTTCATGTTTTAAATTAATTTATCTGTGAAAATACAATAATAGGATTACAGAATCAAGAAGTTGCTATCTAAAGTAAACTAAATGGCAAATTTTCAAATGCATTTTTTTTTTAAAGTGGTCTGGCAATATGACGTAAAAAAAATATATAATTTTAATTGTAGCTTGTGTGTGAAATTAAATGTATATCATATATCAGCCACCCTGCTTCTCAGCATTAATGTCAAAAATCCATATCGGGTGAACGTAATGGCGCCTTAATAAGATGCAAGATTAGTGGTATCGTGTGTGTCTGTAGCGGAAACAGTGCAGGATGACTTACACATTTAATACAAGTACAAGTTTAATACTTAGGGTTAGGGTTAACAAGATTACATTCCTTCTGTTGAAACGTGGCTAATTTTAGATGCACCCTTCCCATATAGTATTATTTTAGACAGTCGAGGCAAACGGAACATTTAGGGTAAAGATTATTTTGGTTTAGCCACATCCTGAGCATTCACAGAAATCATCTATTAAGAATAAAAACAAGTTTTCAAATGCATTTTTTTTAAAAGTGGTCTGGCAGTATGACGTAAAAAAAAAATATAATTTTAATTGTAGCTTGTGTGTGAAATTAAATGTATATCATATATCAGCCACCCTGCTTCTCAGCATTAATGTCAAAAATCCATATCGGGCGAACGTAATGGCGCCTTAATAAGATGCAAGATTAGTGGTATCGTGTGTGTCTGTAGCGGAAACAGTGCAGGATGACTTACACATTTAATACAAGTACAAGTTTAATACTTAGGGTTAGGGTTAACAAGATTACATTCCTTCTGTTGAAACGTGGCTAATTTTAGATGCACCCTTCCCATATAGTATTATTTTAGACAGTCGAGGCAAACGGAACATTTAGGGTAAAGATTATTTTGGTTTAGCCACATCCTGAGCATTCACAGAAATCATCTATTAAGAATAAAAACAAGCCTGGAACTAACTTCAATTTTTATAAGGCAGAAAACATTGAAATCAGCAGCGCCACACATTCGGCTTACATGAGTGTACAGTTCAGCACACAGCGAAGGAGCTGCTGTGGATCACAGACAGATCTCACACACAAGGTCAGTTATGCAACACTACTGCAAGTAACTGACTACCGCATACTAATCAGCTCTCACAGTAAAGGTGGAAAAGAACAGAGAGAGAAGAACAGATGAGGGGGACGACAAAAGTTGAGAGGAGAAAAGTACAGGATGAGGGGGAGATAATAAAATAAACCTTTGAAATGAATCCTGTCAAACAGGAAAACAACATAAAGGAAATCCAGAGGCAAACTGGGGTGGTCCAACACAAGGTCATGAGGAACACAAACATAAAACAAAATTATTAATCATGCCAATATCAAAGCTGCAGCTGAATAGTTTTCCCACGGCTTTCATTTGAGACACATACTAATGCTAAATTAATACCATCATGAACATGTCTTTTTTTATTCATGAGTATTTTCAGCCAATTGTCTGCAGTAATATTGCTCTCGGTTCTTGGCTGAACCCCAGCCCGCAAATTTCTAAACAATAACAGACTCACTGTTGCCAAGGATTGAAATTATGGGCTAAACAGAATTTGTAATAGCTTGTAAGTTATTATTTCCTCTTTGATGAGCCCTGAAGCTGCTCACTTCAATCGAGTGTAACATCCCCAGCACTCTTACCCTGCAAACGGACATCTGATTGGTGGTCAGCGTGCCGGTCTTGTCGGAGCAGATGACGGAGGTGCAGCCGAGGGTCTCCACCGAGGGCAGAGAGCGTACGATGGCGTTCTTCTTGGCCATGCGACGGGTACCCAGAGCCAGACAGGTGGTGATGACGGCGGGCAGGCCTTCGGGGATGGCGGCCACAGCCAGTGCGACAGCGATCTTGAAGTAGTACACGGCCCCGCGGATCCACGAGCCGCCGTGAACGGGATCGTTGAAGTGTCCGATGTTGATGATCCACACAGCGATGCAGATGAGCGAGATGACCTTGGAGAGCTGCTGGCCGAACTCGTCCAGTTTCTGCTGCAGCGGCGTGCGCTCCTGCTCTGTGGAAGCCATCTCATCACGGATTTTGCCGATTTCGGTGTTCACGCCTGTGGCAACCACTACACCCACTGCTTTGCCTGCAGCAATGTTGGTACCCTGTAAACATGACGTCAAAGGGGTGTTTTAAAGCTATAAATTATGATCATCCTGAACATAAACAACCTAATATCTCCTTTAAGTTTACTAGGAACTTAAAAGTTTTCTGTGAGAAAATTAGTCCTAAACCATGCAGATAAAGATGCACAAATCACACAATATTCAAGATTTTTTTTTTTTTATTAAATTGGAATCTACCAGCATTGGATATTTCACTGTGTATGATTATTTGCTTTATATTTATATCTAGATTACCCTTGCCATCATTTATAGTTTTTCTTAAAAACATTAATAATTTAATAATAATAATCATTTAAATGTAACTTTTACATTTGTATTATAATGTTGTGATGCCTGTATCATTAGTTTTTAACAGTTTTCATTTTTATTTTAGACAACAGTATACACTTTAATATCGGCCATTATGAGCTGTAACATGAAAATAAACATCAGCTCATTAGTTTCAACCATAATTTTAAAATCTCGAAATACAAATTCCTTACATCTGGACAAAAACAACCCTTTTGCTTACTTGACAGTAATAAATGTTTCTTGAGCAGCAAATCAGAATCATCAGAATGATTTCTGTAAGGAGGATCATGTGACACTGAAGACTGGAGTAATGGCTACTGAAAATTCAGCTTTTCCCATCACAGGAATAAATGACATTTTATAATACAAAAAAAAGTGATTTTTAAATGTAATAATGTATCACAATAAAACAATTTTTAATCAAATAAATACTGCCTTGGTGAGCATTAGAGACTTATTTTAAGGACATTAAAGAAATCTTACCAAGCCCAAACTTTAAACATTACCGTACTTTAATTTTTTTGGGGGGGAAGAAAATCTAACTCTAAATAGGAGCACAAATAATAACACGGTCTGCATTCTCAGGCACCACAAATAATAAGCTCACAGCAGTCATCAGAGGTGTGACTTACAGAGAAGAGCATGTTCTTCTTGTCCTGGTTCACAGCACGAGGGTCAGGGACAGGGTCTGTATGCTTGATTACTGACACAGATTCTCCTGTGAAGATACAGATGACAAGTTGGTGAAATCAAAATTCTACTACTACCACCTGACTGCCCTCTAAGCTTAGAGTAGTACAAGAGGATCAGGTTAGTAGTTCATCAGGCAGGAGGTCAAATTTAAGTCCTTGATGGGCATTTGTGTAATTGCTTAAACGGTTCAGTGCTGGTCAGGATGGCAAAGAATCCCAACAAAAAACAGCCATGGATGGGGCAGCTAAAAGATGTGGAGAAGTCGAACAGACCATTACCAATTAAGGCAGTGAAGCAAGACCTGACTCCTACAAGAGTACTTCCTTTCTGTCTTTCCCCCTTACTGGACTGCAGAAACTGAGCACAGCTGACCTCCCTTTACAGTAAGAAGCACTGAACCTTCTCAGAAAAAAAGACGAAACTTATTTTTCCACCTCATATCAACTACTGAACTGACTTTATAAGGTGGCTTACTGTGGCAATGTTTCCTGCACTGCTGTTCAATGGAATGTCTGCGCTGCTGAATTTACTGCAACAATAGAAACTTTATTTAACCAAAGTTTTGTGATTAGATAAAAAGATACTGTGGAATTATACAAATAAAAAAAAATAGACTAAACATCTTTGATTGTGTTGTCTTCAAAAATCTTCAAAAAGTCTGCAAAAATCCTGGGTAGAAAAATAGTCATAAAGTCACATCACACTGGACACACAAAACAACAAATGCTATATGCACTTCACTTACTTCCATTCATGTTCATGCAAATCCAGGAGAAATGCAAGCACATGAGTAGTAAGTCTGCCTTTTACTAAGTTTAGTGAAATCTAGGCAGATATTCGCATTACGAAAAGATATTTGAGCGCAACATCTTATATTAACCTCTCAGAGGAGTACAAACTAAGAATACAAATTTCAAAGTCACATATAGACTGCTAGAGAAAAGTGAAGTAGATTCAACATTTTGAATTCAGAATTTGTAGTATTTAAACATTTTGAATTTATTTCATGCTACATGGGATTCGTTATTTATTAAAAACAGAATCCCTAGAGTGTGATATCATATACTGTTGCTGATAAAACTATTAGTATTTTCACCTGCGTCACCTTCAAAAAGTCAACTTGGATTAATAAAACCATTGTTCTCACCTGTTAGAATGGACTGGTCCACCCTCAGGGTCGTTGACTTGATTGAAGTCAAGCGAATGTCAGCAGGAACTTTGTCACCCACTAAAAGGAAACAAAAACATGCTGTTAGATTGAGATAAATCCAGTGCTTGAAGTGAACAAGGCCAGCCAAAATAACACTGTCATGGCGTTCCAAATTTATAAGAACATATCAAAAAGCAATAAAAGAGCCAGAACACTTCAGAAGAAAGGTACAAGCAAAGCAAAACAGCTGTACCACCGATGACAGTAAAGGTGCCACTACACTTTCAAATGTCAAGTTGAAACCATGAACCACCAAGAAAGAAGCTCTTGAATCTCAAGTATCGGCTTTACACCTAATGGCTTGGCAATTGACGATAATGGATTGTGCTTTCAAAGGATGAAATGAAGGCCAAAAATACACCACTCCTCTAAAAAGAAAACAGTACAAACCATGTTATCATGGGGTATAGTTGGGTTTCAATTTCAACAGTTTTTTTCAGAAACCTTTTAAGGCGCACTTAAGTTCTTAAGCAAGCTTTACAAAACAAAATATCACAAGAATTATGGCAATGCTTCATCTCATCCAGGCCTTTTTAAGTCACACAGTAGAATCATCTCAGCATCTACAGACACTGTTGTGAATCTGCAGATCACCAGCACTTGGCACCTATACTCGAGAAAAGCCTCCAACAACATTTTTCTGGACAGGACCTACACTGAAGAGGTTAATGAACAGCATCAAAAGCTTTGAAACGTTCTTGTTCGACTTGGACATGGACAAAAATAGACTCCGCTTCACTCTTTCCACAAACAGGGGGGTTTAGTAATTGCTACTAGGAAAAGAGCAAATGTAAATACCTTAATCTTTTCCAAACAAATGTCTTAACGAGTAAGACGGCGGATTCTTGAGCTCGCTAAAATGCTTCACGTTTATTAGTCATTTGAGATGGCGTCCGTTTGATTCTGCTGCTTGACGTGTAAATAGAGTTTATGAAAGGCAAAGGAAATGACGAAGAATCTTTTCACAGGATGTTCTAGGTGGAAAGAACTTCAAATAACCTGCGGATAAGGTCCTGGATGCTTTGCCTTTTCTGGACTAAGTTTTCACCAACATGCAAGCGCACTGATAGGCCTCTATGCCCCTTTTAATGGAGTGGAAGACATGACTGGTGGTATCAGAACAACAACCGACACAGGTCCAAAAAATGGAAAAGCTATTCTGATATGAACTATGGTGCATGGTCAAGCTAACACTCAATGTAAACAGATTTTGTTTGAGATTAGACTATTAGTGCATAGAATGTAGAGATACTTACAAACTATATATAGTTGACATCGCACATTTTGTGCAATATATTACATGTATTGCCACTGAACGTGCTTAATTAGATTTATACACCACACACTTAAGACGGTGAAGTGCACTCAGTGCTGCTCTAAGAGGGCTCTAGGTATTAAAAATAAAAACTATGATCCAATTTTTAAAAATACACATTCAAAATGTCCCTAAACTAAACTAAAGAATGTGGAACATAATTCCGATATATAGCCCAAGTTAGAAAAAGGTCATGTAACAGGGTAACCTACTTTTAGGTAGACAAGGAGAGAAAGTCTTGTAAGAATAGATCGTAGAAAAATCATTTTTGGACCGTTTAATATTTTAATAACACCGGTTAATGGCAAAGAGTTACAAAGTTAAAAACTGCACAAGCCTCGGGCCTTTTAATTAAAAGAAAGAATGCTCAAAAACATCTTCAAATGCCTGCTATGCCATAAACCTTAGAGTTTTATAATCGATCCCTTGATGATTTAATCTAATGGTGTTCAGAGAGACAAGTACCAACCCAACACATGAAAATCAAGGTCACTTTCACTCAATCAAAACAAGGAAGTTAAAAAGCTAACTGAGAGCAAGTGGTTGTGTCGTATTTGCTGCTAATGGGTGGTTGGAAACAAACTACTCCTCAATTACTTAAAGGAATGCTTCAGCTACTTCCTCTTCCTGAGAAAGAGCATAGGACCTCATTTGGTTGTGATACCAGTTGCAGCAATTCCAAGTGAAAGTTATTCACTGGTAAACCATGTGGTCTTAACTCCACAAGATATTCACCTTTGGATGAGCAAGCCATTCAAACAGAAAGAGACTACTGTGAAATAGTCAAATAAATTACAGATGACTTAAAAGTCGCCTAGATGGTAGCTATAACTATGTTTTTAGCAATTTCTATGTGGTTGCTAGGGTGTTATGGGTGGTTGCTAGGTGGTAAAGTCAAAGGAGCCAACAAAATCTTCTATCCCAGGTTTATTAATAATAAAAAAATAAAAACCACAACACACACCAATCAAAACAAAACAAAACAAGCAATAGTGCTCTTAGCAAATGCAACTAAAAATGAAAGAAATTTAAGGGAGTAGTTCACTTCCAGAATTTAAATTTCCTAATAATTAAAAAATCCTGGAATGTTTTCCTCAAAAACCTTCATTTCTTTTCGACTGAAGCAAGAAAGACATGAACATCTTTGATGACAAGGGGGTGAGTAAATAATCAGGAAATTTTCATTCTGGAAGTGAACTACTGCATTAAGCAAGCATGCATCACTGGTTGACAGTAGCTCGTATTTTCTTGGGAAAACGAAAGGGACACCTTGACCGCTAACATGTTAGTAAGCAAACTTTAGGGAGGCCTAATCCCTTCTTCAAAAGGAGCATTAACATTTCCTTGCATTGTCGCTGATTGCCTTTGGCTGGTTTGCGTAAAGAACGCTCCCTCCCAGCAGTCTTAATTTGCTGGAGCTCCCTTGGGGGCTCTTCTCAAGGGAACCGACAGTGAGAGGCCGCAAGTGCAGTGACGACCCGATCACGTAAACACACAGGGCCGGATATGCTCCCTGTCATACAGACAACTTGTCCTCCAAAAGCCTGTTCCCACTGTTGCCGATGGGACCGAACGGGTGGACAGCAAGAGAGGACAAAGAGCAGAACACCTCCCCTTTAAACACGAGGAGAGAGAGAGAAAAAGAAAAAGAGAGCAGCCATCTGGCTCACTGATTATTTATCTCATCAAATCTGGTCAACTCTTAACTGCACATCCTGTCTCTGTCCTTCATTCACGCTCTTGCTCGCTCTCCACCGGGACGGGGTGGTCGTTTAGGCTCCAGGCTGCAGTAAGGTCATGTCGCACAGTTGTACGCACAATGAAACGCCCTACCTGAGCGATTGCAGAGCAACCTCGATTTAGTATTTCTAAGGACGATTCCCACGAGTCAGAGCCGTAACCATAGGAAAGGAAACAATCTTTGTTCATTAGCAGAGCGGTACGGTAAATTTAGAAGCTGGAGGATTGCAAAAAAAAAAAGTGTAGCTGAGAGGAAGATGATATTAATTTGTGGACAGGAAGTAATGCAATGAATATAAAACCACAAAAGCTAGTCTACATTGGCTGCTTGTCACTTTCTCCCCGACGTGACCGGCATTCGCACTGCAGTGGTTAGCATGTGGCAAAAGCAGTTGGATAATGTTTCTAATGCTTTCCATTACCCCTTTTTAAGGTCAATTCCTCAAGTGGCTTGCATCAGCATTGTGCTGTACTAGTGCTGGGCGGTATACCGGTTCATACTGAATACCGGTGTTTATTTTTGTTATATGAATTTTTAAAATACCGCAATACCGGTTTATGTCGCTTAAACAACGTTAGGAACGCGACACTGTTTGAAAGAAGTCCCTTTTCACTGTTTCACTGTGGTGAGGGAACAGCTGTATGTGTTACTAAGCGTGAAAGTTCCGAAACTGAAGCTGTAGAACTAATAGAACGTAAAAAGAAAAATACAGTCTAAAAAAAAAACGGTATAATTTTGAAAAATACCGTGATATAAATTTTTGGTCATACCGCCCAGCACTATGCTGTACTGTATTCCTTTGGGTCAAACAGGGACTTGGTCTACACTTGTCCCCATCCCCCAGCATCCTCCTGCGATTAGTCTCCTTGGCTAATGTCTCACTACACTGATGTCCCTCAAGGTGAGGCCTCGATTAAGAGAAGAGTGACTGAGAAAGAGAAAAAGTCAAGAGGCAACACCTAAATGTGACCGATTCAGTGGTTGCGAAAATCAAATGTTAATGTGCAGTTATAGTAAAATATTAGATTTTATACATTTTGGCGATAATACAAAGCTCTTTTTGCTTAATGTTTCGAGTTTGTTTAATTGTCTGTTTTAAGACAGAAGACCAAATTTGCAATATAACAGAAGTAGTGACAGATATTTTCTTCCATATTGATTAAGTAACAAGCGCAAAAAGTTGTATAATAATTAAACATGTATGGATGAATTGCTCACAATTAGATCAAAAAGATAATAGATGGGGTAAATTTTTATTTCATGCTGAAAAGTCATCAGCATGACTGAGGGAATAAGATCCACATACAAACCTGTGTGACCTGTTTAAGCGCCATGGCTCTAATCTGTCAACAGTTACCCAAGGAGGCGTTTACACTGCAAAAGAAATCCTAATTTTCCCAGGTTAAACTCCTTAAACTCTCAAAATAAGATACATTTTCTTGAAAAGCAAAAGATAATGCCTGTTTCACAGATTGCAGCTTTCACATGTATTTTGTCTTATTGCACTGCTGGTCCACTTGTTTAAGTTATCAAGTTAAAAACAAGAAGAAAATCTGCCAGTGCTGTAAACAAAATATTAGTACATTCAAGACAGGGCAGCCAGATCTGGGTAACAAAACCAGCCCATTGCCCAATCAAAAGTAGCCCAAAACTAGCCCAATGGCCAATTAAAGTAGTCCAAAAAGTAACCCAAACATCAAAAATAATTATTACGTAATCTTATTTTAACAATTTCTAGAAATATTTTCATTGGAAGTCAAGTCAAAAATATCTAATTAAAGTGTTTTGCAGTGTAATGCCTGAAGAAAGCTAACAGGAATCCATTAGCATTCCTATTCATAATTTGATTCAATTTCCTGAAACTACCAATTTCTGGAACTCCCTATGAAGACAACATGTTCTCAAAACAGAACTGCTAAAAAAGGCATAATGGATGACGACTTTTCAGTTCAGCATTAGCAGCAAAGCTCTGAAACAAAGAGCTTTCACTGCATTTTGAAAGAGGAGATACGCACAACTAAACGGTCAATTATCGCCGCTGGTCTGCAGATGACAGGATACGCCTCCCAGGCCCAACAGATCAGATGTTTGGAATTTGAGGCAGCACGATGGCCTCATTTTACATGCTATCAGCCGGCAAATGTACAAAAGACGCCGATAATGACGTGGAGATTATGAGAGGCTGCCATCTCCAGCAAAGGCCTGCAAGGTCATTCTTCCATGAGAGTAAAGTGAAACAAAAGCAGCTACATGGACCAGAGTTTATGACTCACCTTCTTAAGAGCAGAGGTAGGCAAAAAAATTGTTATATATATATATATATATATCTGCAAAGATATAAATGTACAAGCAATCTATTGCTACCTCTTCACCTATTTAGCAAGATGACGCAGATGTTGACAGGGTAACGGGACCAAGAGATGGGGCTTTAGTGCTGCTATGCTAGGATTTAGATCAGCTGTTATTGTTCTCAGATTGCTGGAGGATTTAAGGTATAACTTATGCCTCTAGCACAAACAGTGTTGATGTTTAATACTTAAAAGTTAGAAGTATGTTCAAATACAAAATCTTAAATATGACTGACAGTATAAGAAACAACTCAGCATGTAGCAACTCACTAAGTTTATATACAGTTACACTACTATAAAACTTTGGTCGTTATGACATTTATTCGATCAAAAAAAAAAAACAGCAACGATAATATGACAATATATTTTAAAACAATTTATTACATTGTTAAATTATTTAATGAATCCTTGCTGAATAAAAAAACATTTCTTCCAAAAAACTAAAATAAACATAAAACAAGTCAGCCTAAAGCACTTACATTTTAAAAGGACAAATTATTGCCTTAGCTTGACTGAAATTGAAGTGCATGTAAACATTTTTATATCCCTGCGTCATGCAGTTGCGTCACATTCCAAGCCCTGCGGGTTTGATTAAAGATACGTCACGCAGACCTCACAAGGGAACAGGGGATCATCACTTTTCAAACATCACTGCACCATCTGCTGAAGGACAGTTCGGCGACCTCTGAGCAGAGGCTGGAGGATGCACGTGGATGCTGAAAATTCACTCAAAATCAGCTGTGAGCTCTGGTGGCGCTCGACGGCGAAGCTGCACAGCTGCTGCCTCTAGACGGACACTTAACATTCCACTCACGAGACTCTCTTTCCCCCCTGCAGTCACCTCCCTGTTTGTTTCCTTCGCTCCCTTCACCACAGTCTATCCGCTACACTGTTTGCCTCCATGCACAAAGGGTTAACCCAAATCCATTTACCCAGCTTTATCCCTGCCATATAGGAGTTTTAGAGAACCAGACCCCTTTATGACCTCTCTCTCCCCTTCACCAGGAGAAAAAGGAATGCAGTTCTCTCTCTCTCCCCATCTCTGACTGCAGTAGCAAACGAAATGGTGCTGTAGAGTGACGCAGGACAACACTACCTAAACCCCAAGTAACACAGTAAAAAATACTTTTCCCCCATTCCTTCCTAAAGTGCCTTAGATTTAAGCTCTGTAAGGAAAAATTAGTTTGAAAAAATAAAATGGTTGCAAATGAGGCTCCGGACTGTAACTCAACGGATAGCAAAATAACTGCTTTTTTGTTATTAACTTATAATCTAGTCGCCACTGACAACAGTCAGGAAGCCTACATGTAGAAGCACACAAAGTTTAATCAAATACAATCATGTTAGAATATGCTTCCTGCATGCAACTATAAATACAGCACGAACTATGGTGTCCGATTCATAAAAAATGTCTCACGAACTGATTCTTTCTTTTTTTTTTAAAGCCAGTCAAAAATGTCTAAAAAAATTAATCCTTAAAGGGGTCATATGATGCTATTTCAATCTTTCCTTTCTCTTTGGAGTGTTACAAGCTCTTGGTGCATAAAGACGATCTGTAAAGTTGCACTTCTGTGTTTGCTTCAAATTTCGAAAATATACAATGTCATTTAGATTAAAAACTGCTCATGTTGCATGTATGCAGCATCTTTGTTTGGATCATGATTAAAAT
>NW_015539932.1:662049-672642 GCF_001515605.1 Sinocyclocheilus anshuiensis
GAGGACAATAGAAGCAATCAAAACCAACAAAAGAGCAATAATTTACAAGTGCTATATTAGTATATTATTATCGTGTTATATTTCAATTTCACAAAGAAACGTACAGTGTTTTGTCCAAGCAATAATAAAAGGACACATTTAATTTATAATTTGTCTTAAATCTCATTTTGTAAAAAAAAAAAAAAATTGTGAATCGAATCGAATCGTGAAATCAAAATTGTGAGTTGAGTGAATCGTTACATCCCTGTTGAGGAAATACATGAACTTCGCACTGTGGATCGCTGAATCGGCTTTCACCGTGGACAAAGCGGAGTCCAGCACGGGGTCGTCACACGTGGTTGCCGCAAGCCCGCCGGACGCTCCTTCGTCGAATCCGCCGGCCGCGCCATTCTCAAGGCCGCCGGCCTCCACTCACTCAAGTCCATCGTGTGTGACGCTGTGTGACACATTTTATGGAAGACTGTTTCCTGAACCTGCAGAGTAGCATACAAGTGGGGCAGCTCCAACTTTGCAAGGACAGTATGGGCTTCTGACTCTCAGCCTGCAAGTACATTTTTTATATTTAAAGAATTTGCCACTGATGATTCAAACGCGAGTAGCGCTTGTTGTTTGTCGTTTCTCCGATCACAAATGCAGACATGGTTTTATGTTTACGCGGCGCGATACGCAACGCAACACGTAAAAACACAGTACAAGTCATTATAATCAGTAATTATGTCCCCACTGGATGCAACAAATGCCTCGTTTGTAATGGGTTTCAATGTTTTTGTCTCGCCGTGCCGGGAGACGGCATCACAGTGTTTTAAGGGGCGTAACATTTCTGTCACACGCTTGAGGTATTCAGCCAATCACAACGCACTGGATAGCTGGCCAATTTTTTAACCTTAAACCGCATAAACACACTGCATTACACCAAATACACAACAATGTTCTTTTTAGCAGCATCATATGACCCCTTTAAATTTGCTTGTGAATTAGCAGTTTGAATTAGAATTGCTCAATGAATCACATGGAGATTTTACTCCAAATTGCAACTGTTATTTCTTAGTTGTCCAATACAAAATCAACCAGGAACTGTTACTATAATACATACTTAAACAGATTAAACAGTTAACTTAAAGGAAAAATAAAGATAAACATTCATGATTGTTTTTTTGTTATATTTTGTTATATTGGTTATTTGACCAATATTAATATATATATATATATTTAATAATATGAGGTCCAGTTGTAAGGTTGAATCAACAGTAAGGGAAACTTTCTTTGGGTGACAAAAACCCAAGTAATTTGCCTCCTAAAGTTGTTTTTTTTTAGCAGCCTAATTTTTTTTGGTTGTTGTTGTTGTCTGGAGCCCAGCTTCTGCAAAAGTATCTTATTCATATCCCATAATATCATCCCTTAGATGTATCCTTAGCAACTCCGCCACCCACACAGAAGTACTGTGGAGTGTTTAATTTTGCATGACCCATCCGTTTAGGCACCCCTCACAGGTTATGTAACGGGTACACTCACCTGGTTGCATTACCGCAGGGTATTAGTCAGAGCCGCGAGAACATTCGCTCCTCCAATCCCCATCCTGCTGATGGAGGCTCTGCTGTACCATGTAGCACTACCCGTTTCACCTCATCATGACTAAGCAGCTATTTAACTCCACCTGAAGCTTTTGAGCACACACCTCATCAAGCCCAGTACAGACACACGCAGTAATATGAAGCTTACACATGCGCACAGTGTAAACAGAGTGTGCCGGCCCTGAAACAAAAATGAAAATCTCTTAAAGGAACACTCCACTATTTTTTAAAATAGGCTAATTTTCCAACTCCCCTAGAGTTAAACAGTTGAGTTTTACCGTTTTCGAATCCATTCAGCCGATCTCCGGGTCTGGCGGTAGCACTTTTAGCTGTAGCTTAGCATAGACCATTGAATCTGATTAGACAGTTAGCATCTCGATCAAAAATGACAGAAGAGTTTCGATATTTTTCCTATTTAAAATTGACTCTTCTGTAGTTACATCGTGTACTAATACCGACGGAAAATGAAAAGTTGCGATTTTCTAGGCCAATATGGCTAGGAACTATACTCTCATTCCGGCGTAATAATCAAGGAACTTTGCTGCCGTACTATGGGTGCAGCAGGCGCAATGATATTACGCAGCGCCTGAAAATAGTCCCCAGCATGCTCCCTGTGCAAGCAGGTGGTCACGTTGGTTATGTTGACGGAAGTTAGCCTATTTTCAAGCACGAGTTTTCAGAGTCAAGTTTTAAATAGGAAAAATATAGAAACTCTCTGGTCATTTTTGAGCGAGATGCTAACGGTTTAATCAGATGCAATGATCTATGCTAAGCTACAGCTAAAAGTGCTACCGCCAGACCCGGAGATCGGCTGAATGTATTCGAAAACGGTAAAACTCAACTGTTTAACTCTAGGGGAGTTGGAAATGAGCCTATTTTCAAAAATAGTGGAGTGTTCCTTTAAGGGCACTTATGATGAAGTGTTTTGGTTAGCTTAGTCACGGTGAACTGCTACTTGCACACTAGCTGAAAGAGTCTTAACAGCCATCCAATGTGTGAAACACTGAGTGAAGCAATAAGGAAGCACCTAGTGATCTTTTCCAGTGAGCAAAGAGACGTGGCCGTACGTGACGCAATATAGAGAGCAAGGGGCACTCCTGATAATCCCTATTCAGATGAATTCACGTGGAAGTTCTCTAAAAGTTAACCAAATTACAAAGTACATGACTTTTACAGTCGTCCTCTTCCAGGAAAATAGATCAAAAATATTGATGACTCATCTTGCATTATACAAACTATTGCCTAATAATAAAAAAAACCTCTAAAACTGAGATTGTCCCCTCCCCCTAAATCATAAACCCCTCCTACATTTGACTAGAAATAGTGGCAAATAGCCTTATATTAGATTTCCTTTTCCAAACAAATAATGGTCGCAAATTTTTTTTTTTATTTTTTTTTTTTTTAAGTATTTTCAAAAAATATAACTTTAAAAATTAAGATTTTTTAAGTAAGACTTTTTTAAAGAAATTAATACTTTTATTCAGCAAGGATGCTTTAAATTGATCAAAAGTGTCGACATTTACCAAGTTACAAATTATTTCAAATAAATCAAATTAATGCTGTTCTTTTAAACCTTCTATTCAAAGAATCCTGAAATGTATCATGGTTTAACATTATTAATGATAAGAACTGCTTCTTAAGTAGCAAATCAGCATATTAGAATGATTTCATGTGACACTGAAGACTGCTGAAAATTCAGCTTTACCATCACATGAATAAAATGCATTTTAAAATATAAAACAGATTTTAAGTTATTACATTTAAAAATATTAGTTTTACTGTATTTTGTATCACATTAATACAGACTTAATTAATACAGAGAGAATAAGAGACTTATTTCTAAGTCTAATATGTACCTCCTCAACTTCCTGTTTTAATAGGAAATATGTTGGTAACACAGAAAATCGTGAAACTCAAATACCACATAAGTCACACAGGAAAAAAAGAAAAGGAAACACACAAAAACGCAACATTAGCTCTCATTTCTCAAGCAATACAAAGTGACACCATCCATTAATTTCAGATAGATGAATTTGTGGCAATTAGTTGAAAATGAACTTGACAAAGCAATTCGTTAATTCAGTGTGATTTCTTTAAGTACTAGCAGAGCTCTAATTGGTACTCTCTAGGAAGTCTTTACGGCAAAACTCATGAAACACAACCTCTCCAGAGGCAACCGTGTGATCACACACAAAGGTTCAGAGAGAGTGTCACTGTAAGCCTAAACCACTGGGAAACCAACCTGTTCACACAGCAGCCGTACCACATGGATGATAGCACTGGCTGCTTTACACCTGTTGCTGATTAGTTCCCGCTGCTGCCAAGACTTCACCGTTCACCTAAGCTGAATTTAACATTGAAAATAGTCACTTAGTTGAAATTCTTACCGGCAACTTCCACAATGTCCCCGGGTACGATGTCCCTGGCTTTGATCCTCTGTACAGTCTTCCTGTCCTGGCGATAGACCTTGCCCATCTCGGGCTCATACTCCTTGAGGGCCTCAATGGCATTTTCTGCATTTCTCTCCTGCAAGCATAACATGAATGGAAATTAGACATTTTCATATTTCTGGGACATACTAGTAGGCATAAGAAAGCGTAAGAACTTGTTTATAACCGGGGTTTTCAAATTAGGGTAAAGGGGCTGCAAGGGGGTCCACAGAAACATCCAGAGAAAAAAAATATATAATAAACAATAAAAATTTAATATATTATTTTTCTTCAGCAAAGACACATTAAAATGAGCAAAAGTGACGGAAATCTTTTGTAACTTACAGTATGTCTATTTCAAATAAATGCTGTTCTCTTGAATCAAAGGATCCTGAAAAAATGTATCACGGTTTCCACAAAAAAATAAGCAGCTCAACTATTTACAACATAGATAATAAGAAACGTTTCTTGAGCATCAAATCAGAATATTTGAATGATTTCTGAAGGATCATGTCACAGATTAAGTTAATAAAAGAAAAAGAAAATATTTTAATTAAAATATATTTTATTTATTAATTAAAATTTTCTCACACAGATAGGGTTCCTCACACTTTCACATTATAAAGTTTGAAAAACCATGGTCAATAACAATTCTTAAAAAAAAAAAAAAAAGAATTTCTGGACATAAATAGGCTATACAAAATCTGCACACTTTCTTCCACAATTTCTATGCTCATTAAGACAAATCTTGAAAGGAATCAAATATGCCAAATGTGTGATAAATGGAGATGAGAACGAAGACTCTAATTTTATTAATAATAGCCTAAACAAAATTAGCCAAACTGTTTCATATAGTAGAATATCTTCAAAATACAAATCTGCAAAGCTCAATTCAGTGGCATCCTAGAAATGGTAAAACAAACCAGCGCTATATCGGCTCACCTCACTATAAGAAATTGAGTCTTGGATGACTGAGGCGCTGACCTCTAGTGCTTATTCTTAAAATGTTGCATTTAATATGGGTGTCGAAATTAATCGTTTTCACGATGCATCGCGATGCAGACGAGGACGATTCGGTATAGGTTCAGTAATAGACCATAACCGATTATAACGTACTGACACTTTTCTGACGTCATTTGTCGCGGTAGCATACATTAGGTGCGTTCGGCTTGAAGCGCAGTAATAGACCATAACGATTATAACATACTGACGCTTTTCTGACGTCATTTGTCGCGGTAGCATACATTAGGTGCGTTCGGCTTGAAGCGCCGCTGCGCAGAATGATCACTGGATGACATCAAGTAGAATTTGTAATTACTCGCACTCGTGTCTCGCCTCCTTTCGCCAATAGGCGCGTTCGATTTGAAGCGGCGCTGCGCAGGATGAGTGTATGACATCAACTGCGAGAGCGATTCGGAAGCATAAGGATCCATCTGCTCTCGTGGTTGATGTCATACACTCATCCTGCGCAGCGCCGCTTCAAATCGAACGCGCCTAATGGCGGAGGGAGGCGAGACGCGAGAGCCAAAAACAGGACAAGTTTGTCTAAATATAATAACTAAAATGTACATTTGAGTAAGTCTAAAACTAAATTAAAATGGCTGCCAAAATTAATACTGCTGTACGGTTAATTAATAATAATCTTATTGCTAAAATGCCCAGAGCCCAAGTTCCATTTTGCTTCTGACCAGGTGCACAAGCCGGCAACATCGCCTATCCCCGAGGGAGTGGAATTTGCAGGTATGGAAAGGAGCCCCGCCCACACTCCCACTGCTGAGGGTGAGCTGAAGCTGGCCTCTGCAGTATTTACTGTTTTTTTTTTTAAGAGGAAGTGCCCTGTCCCCACTGGTACCGTCCATCATGAAATCACCTGTTCTCCTGCTGACCTTTCCAACATGAAATCTCCTGTTTCTCCACTGGTTCCATCCAGAACAAAATCTCCTATTTCTCCACAGATCCCTCCCAGCCTCTCTCTCCCAAGAGAGATCTAAAAACCATTGTCCTCTCATAGTCACTCTGGCTCCACCGCTATCTTACGAGTTCCCACTTCCTCCTTGGTCCCATAGGCTGTCTGTTTCACTGTGGACCTCCAGGCCTTTAATATTCACATGAAATGACAAAATGAAAAATATAATAGCCATACATCAAAAGTGATAATCTATGGTCAAGAGAAAATAGTGCCATCTATTGTCAAGAGAAAAAGATGGGAGATCATCTTAACCCACTAAAAAAGGTGGTCTAATGACTGTTGCATTAACCACTTAAACGTTGTGTGTAAAATCAAGGGGACTTGATCAATGTGTTGGTCTTCAGGTCAGTCATTACACAACTTCATGTAATTTAAAAAAAAATTTTATTTGGCAAAGATGCATCAGTGTCATTTAAAATGGTGATCATGGCTTAATATGTAATACTAAACAAAATCAGATGAAAATTGTATGGAATGTGCTTTTGCATTCTCTTGTCTATACTAGGGGTGTCGAAATTAATCGTTTCTTCAATGCATCGCGATGCAGACGAGGACGATTTGGTATCGGTTCAGTAATAGACCATAACCGATTATAACGTACTGACGCTTTTCTGACGTCATTTGTCGCATACGTGCTTTGTCGCGGTAGCACACATTAGGCGCATTCGGCTTGAAGCGCTGCTGCGCAGAATGATCAGTGTGTGACATCAAGTACCGCGAGAGCGATAAGAGAGCAGATGGATCCTCACTTTCGAATCACTCTCGCGGTTGATGTCATACACTGATCATTCTGCGCAGCGCCGCTTCAAACCAAATGCGCCTAATGGTGGTGGGAGTAATTAAAAATGCTCCGACTACTTTAAAAGCCGACATCTGGGCACATTTTGGCTTTTATGAACAGCCTGGTAAGCACGACCTGGAGAAGACACACGCTATGTGTAAATCATGTCACGCACAATAAAATATGCAGGGGGTAATACCACTAACTTGAGAAACCATGTCAGGTACAGTTCATATATCTGACTGCTTGTATTTATTGACAAAATTGTATACATGTGAAGTAAAATTGAAAATTGAGGATATTTGCATCATGATATCGAATTGAACCGAATCGATGACATGATAATCGTAATCAACCTAGAGGTCCTTACCTCACACCGGGCCCCGCGTCAGCTAAGGACGGCCCTGATCGTAATCGAACCGTGAGACCAGTGTAGGTTCACACCCCTAGCATTTAAGGCAACCTTATGCTTTCAGCACGATTAATCCCTAGGGACACAATTACTAATAGTGGTAGCCTGCTTGGCAGAGAATTTGGCAGTGGACTTCCTGTGGTTTCTCTTGCATGATGGGAACACAAAGTCTTATGTCAAAAACAAAACTAGCGTACCCTTAGGCATAAGGGCGAAAAACCAGTTTCAAGGTCCAGACCCAAACAAATAAGGGGGGGAAGGGTTGTGGTCACCAAGACATTTAAGGCAATAAGCTATAAATACACGCCACAAAAGGCAGATCAGTATCACTTCTCAATAGAAGACCAATAAGCAACTTTTTTACAAAAAATACTGAAATTACTGACAGTTTCTAGTCAGGCACCCTGCAGTAAGGTATATCACACTAAAATCATTCTAACCACAGTGATGAGCATCAGTGATAATATCAAATAGCTAAAAAGTATACAGAAATGACTCCTGTGCATCATGTTAATGATGAGAAATAAAGAAGAGAGGGTTGAAAGGCAGATAGAGTCACACGATTTGGCCCATGAGGCCTCGCGATTCTCATTTCACAGTTAAAATGAGCAGAACTGAAAGGAGGAAGGCCAATCTAACTCTATAAGAACACTTTTGATTCAGACATCAATGAAGAAGCAGAGCGCACTGCCTCAAAAACACACTCCTTTCAAGCATGGAGTCTTTCCAACAAAATATGCTCTGCCAAAATTTAGATTTAGATTAAAGCGATTGCCAAAAGACATTAAAATCAGTTAAATAATTCATGAAATGCATTTCATTCATATAATAAGTACTCTAAGTCCATGTGGCAAGGAAATAAATTACTAAAGAATAATATTTTGTTTACAGTGCCAAAAATTATTGACAAAAATAAACAGACACAATGTACTGTATCGTTCAAAAAGTGAGGGGTTAGTAGGATTTTTTCCCCCACAATTCTTAGAAAACAACAGCATTTATTTAAAGGGTTAGTTCACCCAAAAATAAAAATTCTATAATTTATTACTAATTACCCTCATGTCGTTCCAAACCCGTAAGACCTTTGTTCATCTTCGGAACACAAATGAAGATATTTTTTTATAAAATCCGAGAGCTCTCTGATCCTCCCATAGACCGCAAGGTTACTACCACGATCAAGGTCCAGAAACGTAGCAAGGACATCGTTAAAATAGTCCATGTGACCTCAGTGGTTCAACCGTAATTTTACGAAACTACGAGAATACTTTTTGTGTGCAAAGAAAACAAAAATAACAACTTTATTCAACAATTCTTCTCCTCATCCCGCCTGTAGCGATGTGCCGCCATTGTAGAGAGAGTATCATGACGCATGCGCTCGCTTCCGGTTCATGTAAACAACGCATGTACGTGTTAACGTAAGCAGCAGCACCATGTGCATGTGTTGTTTACATGAAGCAGAAGTAAGCGCATGCGTCATGATACTCTCCACAACGGCGTAAAATTACGGTTGAACCCCTGATGTCATATGGACTATTTTAATTATGTCCATACTACGCTTCTGGACCTTGATCGTGGTAGTAACCTTGCGGTCTATGGGAGGGTCAGAGAGCTCCCGGATTTTATAAAAAATATCTTCATTTGTGTTCCAAAGATGAACAAAGGTCTTACGGGTTTGGAAAGACATGAGGGTGAGTAATAAATTACAGAATTGTCATTTTTGGGTGAACTATCCCATTAAAATATAAACCTTTTAACATTTTCCTGTCACTACTGAACCATTTAATGCATCCTTGTTGAGTAAAAGTATTAATTTAATTAAAAAAAAACTTGCTGACCCCAAACTTTTGAATGGTATTGCTGCGAATCAGACTCAGTTCTTTGCTGCAGATGTTTAATGGGCCTGTACATCTACCAGAGCAGGTGCATGGACTGGTGCTTTCTGAAAAGAAGTTTGCCCTGGGCTAGCAACTGCTGCTCTCCTCTCGGATTGAAAAAGTGGCCATAGAGAGCAGAGGATAATAAAGGGGAACACTTGTAGGCCACCTGTAAGGCAAAACTGGATGAAGAACAACTCAGGAAACAGCTAAAATGATGAGCCTAGTTTTAATTTGCTTGTGAACATTTCTTAGTAAATGCTAGAGCAGGAAACATTGGACAAATTGTCCCTTTTGTTTAAAACCTACCATTGAACAGAAAACAGTAATATTGCAAAATATTATATGAATTTAAAATAACTGTTTTGCAGTTATTTTAAAACGTAATTTATTCCTGTGATGGCAAAGCTAATTGTTTTAGCAGCCATTACTCCAGTCTTCATTGTCACATGACCCTTCAGAATGGCGTCCAAGAAACATAAATCAGTGTTGAAACATTTATTATTATTAATGTTGAAAACAGTTTTGCTGCTTAATATTTTTGTGAAAACTCAGAAAGTTCAAAACAACACTTATTTGAAAAAATATTTTGTAAACACATTATAAATGTGTTTACTGTCACTTTTGATCAATTTAATGCACCCTTGCTGAATAAAAGTATTAATTTCTTTAAAAAATAAACTTTCTAAAAAAATATTACTAACCCCAAACTTTTCAGCAGTAGTGTATTGAGAAAAAAAAATTGGTACATTTTCATAAAAAAAATAACTAAGTGCACTAAATTAATGATTAAACTACATGTATCTGTTAAAAGATAAGAATACACTATCGTATATAGACGACCTCAAAGCTACCAGACATGGACTATAAGGCTCTAAAGCCTCTTTTTTGGACTCTTTAAAGAGTTCCTTCCATTTATATACACTAATATTATCTGTAAAACTCCAGCCCAAGGCATTTAACACTGTGTTGCTGCTGTGCCCTTTGAGAAGACCATTTGAAAAAGTAGAAAACTACTAGGAGGGGACAAGGCTAAGGATACTCGGGGCAGTCTGGGTAATGAATGGTGACTAAAATAAAATGATAGCGAGAAATCTGGGACATGAGTTTCAGTGCCACTGAGAGGTGCTGGAGAAAATAGGGTCTTGGCTCTATGCTGGATTCCACTGGGACAGCAGGGCTATCTTTAGAAAAGGGCAGGGAAAAAACGGCCACATGTTTTCATTTTCATAACAAGGCTAACTACACTGTACAAGAAAATCTACATTCACAATATAATAGTGTCTAAAACAAACCTGAAAGCCCAGACACGTGAGCTCTATCCGTGGAAAATCTGTGGTCTGGAGGACAGTAAAGCTTTAAATCCCATTATATAGACTATAACAACAAATGCTATCCAATTATCCTTGTACCAAAGTTGCATTTATTTAATCAAAAATACAGTAAAAACAGTAATATTCAGTTTTCCATTTTAATATATTTATTAGGGGTGTAACGGTACACAAATATGACGGTTCGGTACGTACCTCGGTTTTAACGTCACGGTTCGGTATGATT
>NW_015539932.1:672652-678518 GCF_001515605.1 Sinocyclocheilus anshuiensis
AAACGGTTCGGTACGAATACGTGTACCGTTACACCCCTAATATTTATAATGAAATACATTTTTATGATGGCAAAGCTGAATATATGGTGCTCAAGAAACATTCTTATTGTCAATGACAAAAGTTGGAAACTGATTTTTTCAGTACTCTCTGATGAATATAGTTTAAAAAAACTGTATTTATTTGAAATGGAATCTTAGAATAGAATATTTTGTGACATTATAAATGCCTTTACTGTCACTTTTTATCATTTAACACTTTTGATCATTTAAACTTACTGACCCCAAACTTCATCTCTCATACAACAAAGTAATCAAATATTGTTCATAAACATCCGGCAGAGCACGTCAATATGCAAAAACCAGGATTTAGCGATTATATGGGACATTACTTGTCCAATCTGTCTTTAGCAGACTGGAAGCAGTTTAAGTCAGACTATCTGCACAAAATTAAAATATATGTCAAAATCAAAACACTCTTTTGCAAACCAGTAACCTTACAGCTATTACTGTATTAGCGCTTAGTAATCATTTTGCTCAGAAAAAGTATAAAATAAGGCAAAACTCAAGAAAATGTAGTCCAAACTTACCTGCCAGACACCTACAATGGCGTTGGCTATAAGAATTAGTAATATAACAAAAGGCTCCACAAATGCTGTGATGGTCTCCTCTCCCTCTTCAAACCAGGCCAGTACCTATTTAAAAAAAAAAAAAAAAAAAATTATTTAAATCAGTATTTCATTCACATTTATATTTCCTTCATTCCTTTGAGGAAGTTCGCCAAATACCCACACATTACCAAATGACTGAAAAACACCAAGGAGTCTTTCAGGGAAGACACCTTATAAACCGTTTAGTGCATCATGTTTTTACACTTTTTTGTACCTCAAGCATGTCTCTCTATATCATGAGGCTTGGCAGGAGTTGTGGCTTTATGCCATGCGTCAAAACAGACGGTCGTCAGCAACTTCACAAGCACGACTATATTTCATGCATGCCACTTGTAGGCAGTATAACTGAGACAAAGTACTTAACAAGCCAGCTATGTGAATTTACAGGCATGCTGACACTGTCCAGACAAGGCCCAGTAAATGCTGAAGCACTTTATGTAATATGATCCAAATTAAGACAGACCAGCTTTCATCAGTCTAGACCAGTGATCCTCAAATCTGGCTGGCGAGATCCACTTTCCTGCAGAGTTTAGCTCCAACCCTAATCAAACAAACCTACCTGTGATTTTCTAATGATCCTGAAGACATTGATTAGCAAACTCAGGTGTGTTTGATTAGGGTTAGAACTAAACTCTGCAGGAAAGTGGATCTCGCGAGCCAGATTTGAGGATCACTGGTCTAGACTCTAAGGGTAAACCTGGGCCACACAAGAGGTCTCACTGGTCAACCGAGAATGTAATGACAATATCTAAAACTCATGTATGAACAATGGTGTCTGTCTTTGCAAACACCAATACACAAACAGAAGCAATGTGCAGTCAGTGCATAAAAAGAGAGTCTTTTAACACCAACCCACATATTCTAGTGAGGCAAAAAAGCTTAGTATTCCTTATGCAGTCTCTGGAATATTGTTTCTGTAACGTCCGGTTTTATCTTTCAGAGGGTACTCTAGGACAAGCTTGAGTTCTGTTCGATTAAATCCCTGACCTTGTATGAGAGGTTTCCTTTGCAGCTCTTGGTCATCATTTCGATGATACATTGAGTCCCTAAGCTAGTTCACACAGACAAACTGTTCTTTATCAATTAGTCTAATCATAGACATGCATCTGGTAACATCCTCTACCCCAATTTAGCTCAACGAACAGCATGGACCTATAAAGCATTATACAGACATTTGCATAATACACTGTATAACAGATGAATAAAATATGCATGTACTACTATTAAAAGTTTGGGATAGGTTGTTTTTATTATTTTTAAAAATTAAAGTAAAAATTAAACTTTTTCAAGTAAGGATGCATTTAATTGATCAGATGTGACAAAGGAATTTCTAATGTTACAAAATATTTCTATTTCAAATAAATATGGTGTCCACAAAAATATTAAGCTGCACAACCATTTTTAGCATCATCATGTGACACTGAAGAGAGCAGTAAAGGCTGCAGAAAATTCAACTTTGTCATCCCAGGAATAAATTACATTTTAAATACATTAAAATAGAAAACAGTTATTTTACATTGTAATAATATTTGATATTACAGTCTTTGCTGTATTTTTGATCAAATAAATGCAGCCTTGGTGAGAGCAAGACTTCTTTCAAAAACTAAAAAAAAAATCTTACCAACCCCAAAAATTTTCAACAGTGTATACATATTTTTAAAAAACAATTAAAATACTTTATTTTGAATAACACATTTGTTGTAATGTTTTAAAATATAATTCATCAATTTACCGAGTTGTGGCAATATGTTTTGTCTTTGTTGAACAACTATAAGTCATACTACAGATGTGATACTTTTAACAGCAACATTATCAAACTCATACCAAAATACATAAGTTAAAGGGTTAGTTCACCCAAAAATTAAAATTAGCCCAAATTACTCACCCTCAAGTCATCCTGTATATGACTTTCTTCTTTCAGACGAATCCAGTCGGAGTTATATTAAAAATTGTCTTTGATCTTTCAAGCTGTTTAATGCCACTCAGCGGGTGTTGCAGTGCATCAGTCCAAAAGAAGTTAAATAAAAAGTGCCCATCCATTAAAAAAAAAGTCTCTCACACGGCTCTGGGGGATGAACAAAGGCCTCCTGTAGCGAATCGATGCATTTTTGTAAGAAAAATATCCATATTCAAAACGTAATAATCACTTTAATGTAGCTTGCGCTCACTGTTATACACGGAAGCAGTTCCGGGCGGATGACGAATGAGTTCAGCGTTCAAAGAAGAAAGTCATATACACCTAGGATGACTTGAGGGTGAGTAATTTATGGGCTATTTTTCATTTTTGGGTGAACTAACCCTTTAAATGCTCTTTCTGGTAAAACTTATGACTTCTGAATACAAAGCATAATGGCTTTTCCAAAATTCAGTCCATTAAATGAGATGCCACTCAAAATCATTCAACTGACTTCAATTATAAAAGGTTCTCGTGGAAATAGCTGTGGTTGTAAATTCCAGTTGCTGTGCTTAGTCCTGATGGGATACACTGTGCTGATTTAATAACACCCTTGCCTTGTGGGAATAACAAAGGTGGGTGTAACAGCAAGTTATTGCATCTCTATGATAGGTTAGTCAGGGCAAGCATAACACGTTTGGACCTTGTTTAGACCTGTATGTGGCTAGGTGCCAATGGGGCTTAAGAGAGATCTCAAACAATACACAGGACCGATTCTGAGGGAACAACTTTCCTGTTGCCAGTAACACTTGTGCAGTGTCACAACACTGGACACCAGATGTGAAGATGAGGAACAAGCAGTCAGTAACAAAAGCAAATGGATTTAAGGAACGTCGTTTCCCCCCCTCTTTTCATATATTTGTCATGTAAACAAGCATGCTGTAATAATAATAATCTTCAATGTTGATGCCACAAACAGTGATTTTTCAGCACACCCACAGGTCCAAACACAGGAAGTGGATGACAGTTGGTTTAACACAGTAACCTAACCTCCAGGCCAGAGTATTTTACACCATGTTCTCAGTGAGAGCACTCTAAGCCCTCTTAGACTTGCACCATGCTTCCCATTCCAGCGTGAAACATTATCCAGAACAGACAAGTGTTAAAGACTCCAGACAGCATAAATGAACCACTGAGTGAACCGCTGTACATCATCACCTTGTAGCCCGATGACAGCATTTTGTAGCATGACCAAAATATCACGCAGTGCATTTATGAAGCACTCAGATACCTTTCAGCATGGTACGTATCATTACCCATTGCGTCGCAGTTTTTAACATGTCACGTAGTGATAAAAAAATAAGCTGAAATTCTTAACGAACCAAACATGAATCATAAAGTTCTGTTTGGTTAAGATTTGCACCTCACCATTATTTATATGCTATATTACATTTTATATAACAGTTTTGGTCTGTTTTAGAACGTCATTTTTAGAACCAGTGGAAAACCCGGAATGGAACTGGAGCTGAGTAATTACAGAACACAGGGAGAGGAATTCTCTGTAACTCCATTCCACTAACATATGCTGATCCAGATCGTTTTTTAGTTTTCACATTGCTTGGTGACAGCCAAAGCTTGATGCTTTGGCTTATTTTTCCCCCCATATAAACTAACAACCATTTTTATCCCAGAAAAGTTTAGTTTAATTTCTCTTCTTGTTACATACTAATGTACTTGTCCTCTGCACAATGACAAAAGTTGAATCCAATCTAATCGACCTTTATTTAACCTAATCCAGATAAAACGGGGGGAAATTATGATATGGAAAACTAAACAAGTACTGTATTCTAACTGTACTGAGGTACTTACAAAAGATATGCAAGCTGCCAGGAGAAGAATCCTCACTAAAAGATCCTCAAATTGCTCCACCACCAACTCCCACAGTGATTTTCCTGAAGACAAAAAGCATGTGAATACATGATAATAAAGACCAAGGTGTGGAATGCATAAAAGAAGACGTAAAAAAATTAATGACAAAAGATTACCCTCTTCCGCAGGCAATTCTGTGGGACAGCCAAAGATTCACAGCATGGGGAGGAAAAGATATTCGTAAAATTAAATTACAGTAAAGTAATCTGCATCATTCAGGCTTCACGGCAAAAGACAACTGAGATGTTAACTAAAGTGGGAAAAAATTAAATACGTAACAAAACAGGTTGTTTATATTTACAACACTAATTTCTGGCCAAATCTGTAAAATAAGAATAGTCACTGGTGGCGAGCAGCAGTGACGTCACGCGCCTTCATTTCAGACACATGCCGGCTGATGAAATGAACCTTGCCGCATGTGCGCCCGCTCTCTCAACAATGCTTTTACACTAGACACACATTGCGAAATCATCTAAACCTCTTTGCTTTCCTTTGCACTGCCGATCCCAGTCTCCTCTGTTAGCATTAGCCGGGCCACGTTCGCTCACTCACCGTTCGGTCCCCATTTCTCCCGCTGACGCTTCACTTGCTCCAGGCCGAGCCCCGTGCTCTCGTTCACGGCGAAAAAGCTGTAAAGTTCCTCCACGGTTTTCGTATGTGCGTTCTCCATCGTGGACGGACGGACACGCTTATTATGAACGGACTCGCAACCCCCCCACAAACGGGCTTCTTCAAAGCCTTCAGTCCTGATTCCCAAGACCTTCGGACCCACGAAAAACTTGAACCAAAAACAACAGTAACGTTAGTGACCTCAGATAAACAGTACACGATAAAAGCCGATGTTAACTTTTTAGTTCAGGCGTTTAATGAGAAGAAAAGTTACAAACCCGGACTAATTCAAGCAAAAATTACACAACGCGCATCGTAAACTCGCTGGTTGTTTTTGGTCTTTAAGTTTTTTCGATGCCTGCTTGGAGTTCTAGTGTCCTTATGATGTGCCGAGTAACCAAACGAAGCCCTTAACTATTCTTTCGGATCTATCCCTCGTCTCATTCCCGTGAACCGCAGCACACTGCCGGTGTTCGCAGCCCTAGCACCATCAGCACCAATCGCGTGTCTCCGCTGTGCCGCTCTCCTGATCCGCATGTACTGCTCTCGCTGTCCGCATGTGGAATGCACTCATTGGCTGCGCGGATTCCGGAAATCCCGTTCCTTTCTTTGACTTTTCTTCGTCACGTCAGTGTGGATCAGCTGACCCTCTTGGCCGACGTCACTCCAAATGAAGAAGGGTGTAGTGTAGCACAGATATGTCCCTGATATGCTCTATATTTAGAGGATAGATGTGGGGGTATTTTGTATTGATATATGTTGACTA
>NW_015539932.1:678579-693830 GCF_001515605.1 Sinocyclocheilus anshuiensis
TGTGCACTTTGGATGGGTTAAATGCAGAGCACTAATTCCAAGTATGGGTCACCATACTTGGCCACATGTCACGTCAAAACAAAAACAAAACAAAAAAACTAAACAAAAAAAATACACCAGCAAGTCCACCTCTGAATGGCTGAAGAAAAACAAAATGAAGACTTTGGAGTGGCCTAGTCAAAGTCCTGACCTGAATCCTATTGAGATGCTGTGGCATGACCTTAAAAAGGCGGTTCATGCTCGAAAACCCTCCAATGTGGCTGAATTACAACAATTCTGCATAGATGAGTGGACCAAAATATGAAGAAAAAAAATATGTATATAAATAAAAACAAATAATTTTTCGGATGTAACCACCAAAACAATGCCCTACCGTATTGCGTATATGCGTATTGCAACGCATCAAAGCAGTCAATCCAACACAAATCAAGAAGAGGTTGCCACCGTTTAGTAAACTGTGGACTAGCTTTGGCTCTTCCTATTGACTTGAATGGTGATGCTTCCCGTTTGTCAGTTGATGGCCTTTCATTTTTAACCAGAAATGAAACCAGTGCACGCTGCTTTTCTGATGTTCACTGAAGTTTTCCTTGTCTTTTCCCCGTGTCACTTTAAATGTTTCCGTTTTGAATGTTGTTACCAAAGGCGAGACACGTGAGAAAAAAATTAACGATCAGATGTGGGACTATATTCTGTCATAAATCGCATACCATTCATTGCCGTTACTGGAAATTAAATTAAATTACTGGTTGATATGTCCCGATCTCAATAAAGTTTACACACGCTTTTGGTCACCCACACTTGTGGTCTTAAAAATGCAAAGTACACTTAACACAGTGGTTCTCAGACTTTTTTCAACAGGAGGCCCCCTTGTGTATAGGCATGGGTGACATTTGACTCTTGAGTCAGGGGGGGCAAGAGATAAAAGCATTTTTTTTTTCGGATGTAAGCATCAAAACAATGCCCTACCATATTGCAACACATCAAAGCAGTCAATCCAACACAGTCAAGAATAACTTAAAGAGGTTGCCACTGTTTAGTAAACTGTGGACTAGCTTTGGCTCTTGCTGCTGACTTGAATGGTGATGCTTCCCGTTTGTCAGTTGATGGCCTTTCATTTTTAACCAGAAATGTGCATGGTGCTTTTCTCATGTTCACTGAAGTTTTCTGTCTTTTTCCCATGTCACTTGAAATGTTTCCATTTTTAATTGATGTTACCAAAGGCGAGACACGTGAGGAAAATATAAACGATCAGTTGTGGGACTATATTCTCTCATAAATCGCATACATTAATTGCTGAAATTTCTACCGTCCGTTACTGGAAATTAAATTAAATTACTGGATGATATGTCCCGATCTCAGTAAAGTTTACACACACTTTTGGTCCGTGAATTAGATCTCGCTCGGGACGCGCGCTGTCTGTGGAGGTTTGGCCAGGACCGGTTCCAGAATTAAATCAACATATTTATGTTCCGTCCATTGCCAATCACTGCTATTTCAAGAGTGAATCCCGCATAAATATGAGGATGTCATTCCCGAAACTTTGCAAGATGTAGCCTGTGTCCGAAAAACGAAAGTTTCATACAAATTCTGAATGGATTATACCCTAGAAAGTGCATAAAGCGCGCTCCCTTTATCACTAAAAAGCGTTACTCATCTTCGTTCATCGCGATCTTACAAAGTTCCGTTATAATCAATGAAGCTCTCTAAACTGCACAATGAATCTCTATTTACATCGCGTCTGCACTTAGTCATGAGATGATTCACGAGCGTGCAGAACTGCACTTAAAAACTGCAGCACTTTCAGCGGTGAGTGAATTCTTACAAAACGTTTCTGATTGGCCATTGCGTTTAAGAAATCAACAGATATGTCTGTGATTGGTTACATTGCTCAACGCTGCACAAACACATTGAGGGTATTTAGCGCCTATATATATATAGCCTATATACAGTATCTCACAGAAGTGAGTACACTCCTCACATTTTTGTAAATATTTTATTATATCTTTTCATGTCTACAATGTACATTATACTACAGACAACCTCATGCTTTACAGGTTTATCTTGCGTTCTTCAAATCTTAGTGTTTAAACTGACAAGCTTTCCCCCACCACTAAACCCATTTCTAATTAAAAAGATAATTTATCTTAGATGTGTCTGACTGGTTAAACAGGTAGTTATGCGGCCAACCATTTAAATATTTCTTTTTAGATTGGTGTAGAAAGCAAGCTTAATTTTCTTCACATAGGGCTTTAGGTTGCACACTGCTTTTCACCATTACCCAGGCATCATTTGTAGAAAAGCTTATAACTTGAACATACAAGATAAGGCCACTCACTGCACACTGTCTCGCTGATAAAAAGGAGGAATGAAACGACATCATAAGATTAACTTGGGCCCGGGGTCTGCATGCTGTTTTGCAACACTACAGGCTCAGATAAAAAGATATGAAACTGCTAAATTAGTTTTGCTAAAGCTGGGTTGTCATGGAGATATGACATGGTGCTTTCCATGTCGCTTGTTTATAAGTCAATCTCCTAGTCAAATGTCATTCTGTCCAGTATTATTTGAAAGATAAATTTGCAAGAAATATTGACTAATTGATTCAGGTTCTGATAGTTATTTAGAACACTTATGGATGAATGCAAAAAAACCAAAAACATTACTGTACACTGACATCTCTGTGGTTCCATAAAAGTTGATTTGGCTCATGGAAACAGAAATGTCCAAAAAAGGCAATCAACTCAGATTCACAGCCCATCTGTCGAGGTCTCTGACAGTTGCAGTAGAAGGTGATTTTTCCTGACTGACAATATCTTGCATATCTTGATGCCTTAACTCAAATTAGCTTGTTCTGTACTGGTTTATTCAAGATGAAAATAGCTGAGGGCTGAGATGGTGGTCCAGTTATGCTCTCCAATTATGTCTATGTAGAGTTTCAAACTATATACCATATATATCATGACCATGCAAAATTATTATAATATTATATGTAAAAATAAATTATGTTATCTGCTTTCCATGGTCATTCAATTTATAGAAATATCTGAGAATTTTAAAATTGTGATTTCCAGGCCTGAAAGTCCTGAAAATGTATGTAGTTTTTTTGTTGTTGTTATGCTCATAATTTCAAGGCATAGAATGTTTTGAATCTGAAAGGGTTGAAAATTCTTTATGCAGAAATCATAAATGACTAGAAAAATAATGGAACTTCAAAAGGTTGTGGAAACCTGGATGCTCAGGCACATTTTCAGGTTTTCATTCCCTATATTAAAAAAAAGAGTATGTAAACCTTAAAAGAATAGTTCACCCAAAATTAAACATTTGCTAAAAAATTAACTCACCCTCAGGCCATCCAATATGTAGATGACTTTGTTTCTTCATCTAAACAGATTGCATGTGGATTATTGTGATGTTTTCATCAGATGTTTGGATTCTAATTCTGATGGCACCCATTCACTGCAGAGGTGAGCAAATCCAAATCTATTCCAAAGAAGAAACAAACTCATCTACATCTTGGGTGGCCTAAAGATGAGTCATTTTTAATTTTTGGGTGAACTACTGCTTTAAAAAAATGTATGAAATTTGAACCATGAAATGCATAGGCATAAACTGCTACATTAACATTAACTTTATAAAGCTTTATAAAGAATACAAAAGATGTTCCCTTTTGCATTGCAATTCCATTCACTAAAAGGTCAGCCAAGCTAGTAATAGCCCATTTATCACACACCTCATGACTGACACATTAATTGCAGCAGGCTTGAGAGAGAAAGGAGCTCGGTCAGCATCTCAATGAAGTGTCAAGCTGTTCGGGCCAACCTGTTTGCAAGACTGTATGGATTTATGTCTGTAATGGCTTCCAATTAGCTACAAGATACTTAAAATAATACAGGAGGTTTAAAATTGTTCTAGAATTCAGAATTGTTAACTAATATAACTATTTGCATTTTAGCCTTGGTGGTTTAAACAGGTGGTTGGATGAGAAAGATGAGTTTGATTGTTTGAATATAGTAATAAGGCATCCAACAGTTCAAGAGAAGAGTCAAATGTTTCCGTAAGATTGCGCTGTGTTCAGTGTACCATCACTTCTTTGTGTAATACAGTGGGTTGACAGTTGCATGCTAAACATGTAAACAAAAGATAAGGCACCAGACAAATCTCTGGTAACCATGCGACAGACAGATCTGAGAGGTATACCGTTCCTCAACGTGTGTGCCATCAGATGAAACATGCCAGGAAGAGTACACAGAGTCCTCCTTTTGTCACCTGAGTGCAACTGTTTATTCAGAAACCCATCCCCTTGTTTGAGTTTCACGGATGTGAAATGTAGTTGCTAACAACTCTTTCCCATTTTCAGTCTATGTTTGGTATCAGTTTCTGGGAAGGGAGCCAAATGTTTGCCTTTTATGGTTCTGTAAAAAAGCAAATGTAAGATTCTGGCATGTCAGGAGGATTGTAAAGCTCTCAAGATAAAGGATAGGCCAAGCTTTGTGAATCCTCTCAGATTCACTGATTCAGGCTGATCTGAAGAAACAGTTTCGACATATTAAGATATTTTATCAAACCAATAAGCATATATTATAATTGTATTAATTGTAATTTATTAGTAACTAAAAATAAAACTAAACCAGAGCATGTCTTCTACTAAGTGACTTACCTAAGGAATGTTTTGGGAGAAAGTTCAAGTGAGCAGTGATTGCCATCTAGTGTATTTTATTTGTTATTGCAGGAAACATGTTGTCAGTGAATACCATTCACTGTCACTTATCGTTTATTATGTACATAGTCAACACATGTAAGCTACACAAAACAAGGTTACGTGTATAAGCTACGTAAAACAAGGCCCAATACTGATTTGTCCGTATAGATTTGTCACAGGAGTTTAGGCTACCTGTATTTTGAATTATGCATTGTATTGTTTTGTGTTTTAGGGTTAAATGAAATGTCTTGGCAGAAAGGACAGTACTGTCCTGGTACCTAATGTAGCCTAATATGCAGTATAACTTTTCCGTATTTTCTAGGATTTTTTCTTACAGTGTAGAAATGAAAAAACAATACAATATATAAACATAAACAATGTACAAACTTAACTGTACAACTCTCAACACTGTTTTAAAAATTAATTGGAGGTGGTGCAATTCATTTATTAACTTAGATAGGCCTATTACTTGACTTCACTCTTTAAATTTACTTTGAAATTAACTTTTTCATAATGGAGAAGGCACAGGCAATGTATACCAGCGTTATCTTAGCATTATTTATATACTATAATAATATTTATCACAATTATTAATTAGCTTTTATTTTTATTTATTTCGTTTTTTATAATTAAACTAAAATTTTCATTTTAGTTTTAGTATTTTATGAGCTATTAGTCGTTTTATATTTCGTTTCTTTATAGCTTTCCTATTTCCATTATTTCAGTTTTAGTTTAGACTTTCACTTCAACTTATTTCAGTTACTTGGCAACACCTGTAGGCTAATGCTAGTAATCACTCTAAGAAGTTTTTTTTTTTAATTTTACGTATTTTAGTACTACACTTTATTCAATTTGATTTCAGCTTTATTTCAATGACCGAAAATAATTGTAAAGGGTTTAGTTTTAGTTAAAAAGAACATTGCTACACATTTATAATTGCTATTCGACATTTATTCAAAATTTAGAAAGAAATCATTTCTATATTAGATTATAGATGATTAAGGTTTATTTCTGTTCATAATAAAATATCACCTATATTGTCAGCAGAATAAATAAAGTGTTTGGTCCTGTTTACTTTGGCTGCGTTTCAAAACCTAGTGACACAGCTACATAGACAGCAATTTTATGCGTCACGGGCGAGCGCAGAATTTTCGGCCATCATGATTCGGAACGTGCCCAATGAAGATGCCCAAAACTGCTGTAGTTGGCAGCTACCTAGTGACACACAGCCTTGAGGTCAGTGCCAGTATCACATGTATCGGTTCTCGGCGCATGTGAAGTAGATATCAAATACACAGTGCCGAAGTGCTGCGCGTCGAATGAATTATTTATTTCGTCCCATTTTTGTTGGAGACATTATTTATTTTGTTAATATTAGTTCAAATAAAATGACCGAGCAATCGGCCCTGCTTCTTCGAAAACAGCTAGCAGGTAGGTGGCTAACTGTTAGCGTGAGTAGTACAGAATTATGGCATACTATTTTTATCCATACCATTAGCACTTTTAACTCAATTAGATAGTGTGTAACGAAACCCACTGTGTCAGTGTTTGTGTAAGAGCTTATGGGCTTCGTATTTCCACTTGTAAAGTTATAAGGTCAGAAGCTTTGCTAGCATGCTAGCGCCTAATAAGTTGGTGCGGTATAAACATGTTGATCTCAAAGCTCATACCTTTTATTTAAGAAAATAGCCTATTTATTAAACATACTATTTTAGATATTTTAAAATAATGGCAATGAGTGGTAAAAACTAAGTTTACTGGTCATAATATCAGTTGACACGTGTTAGTATGTAGTGGACAAACGAGGAAATAAAACAGCAACTCGTTTTGATTTTGTATTAAAATTTAATCTGTTTTTAATGCCTTAAGTGATCACAATATAGTATGAAAAATAGCTATTTAGATTAACTTGAAGCCCTCATTACATAGCAGAAAATTTAAGTTAATATCCAGTATTGCCAGATACATATTCTAAATTACAATACATATTATATTTTTACGCACACACACACAAATATGTATATATAATTATATTATTTTTTGTGATCAACATGTTTATACCTCACTAACTTGTTCAAAACCTTTGACCTTATTATTTTACAAGTTTACACACACACACACACACAAATAAATTTGAGATTCTATTTTAAAATAATATCTCTTTGTTTTACATCTTACAGAGCTCAATAAAAACCCAGTGGAAGGTTTTTCTGCTGGTCTGATTGATGATGATGATATCTATCAGTGGGAGGTTGTCGTGATCGGCCCTCAAGACACACTGTTGTAAGTAACCAATCCTGTTACCAGCCATGTGTTGTTTGGGTTTAGCTGTAAGAGTGGCCAGTTGACTAATCTAGTCTTCTCAAATCTTGTCTAACCAAACTGTTTACTCACTTTTTCTGTTTTTGATTTACAGCGAAGGTGGATTTTTTAAGGCGCATCTCATTTTCCCTCATGATTACCCACTTCGGCCTCCCAAGATGAAGTTTATTACGGAGATTTGGCATCCTAATGGTGAGTGCATGTTGGTGAAATCGTTGTCCACATAGAGGCTGGCACTGATATCAATCTTCATCTCTAACCAGTCGCAAAGAACGGGGATGTGTGCATTTCCATCCTTCATGAGCCAGGAGAGGACAAATTTGGATATGAGAAACCTGAGGAACGTTGGCTGCCCATCCACACAGTAGAGACCATCATGATTAGTGTGATCTCCATGTTAGCTGACCCCAATGGTGATTCGCCAGCCAATGTGGATGCAGCTGTAAGTTTACTGATTTTTGATGATACTGAATCACATTTTATAAATCGCCATGAAACCACAATGAACATACGTTTTTTGCGATGTGATGAGAAGGCACAGTAAAAGTTATTTCCATATTTTAGTGGTTGGGAGTGTTGTTTTTTTTTTAAATTGAAAAGTAATGAGATTGGTTGGTGGTTATATTGTCAAACTTTGAAGTGTAGCTAATATAACTCATTGTGTGCTCCCTAGACGTTTACATTTAGAGAAAATATTGATGTATTGCATTCCCTTCAGTTTATTCTTTGTTATAATTGGTTTTAAAAAGATCTTAAATTTACCTACATAAAACATGCAGAAACCCTGTCATTTGTAATAAACACTGAAATATTCCATAAAAATAGGAATGGTCAATTTAGATTTCATGGTGACCTTATCCTTTCATCAGAATGTACTAAATGGAATGAGTTTATTTATTTAAGTAGGAAGTGCAGCCTTTCTAAAATGTTGGCATATGGATAATACATTACTATTACACATTATTATTGTAAAAATGGTTACAGCATTAATGGCAAATAATGATTTTAAAAAGAAGCGTTTCTATTTAAGCATCTACATCCTGGATAAAAAAACTCAAGTCCCACATGCATTTTTTTTTTTTTTCACTCCATAATGTCACTTAATTTAAATAAAATGGGTTTTAAATGCAAGTTCATGACTGAAACTCTCACATTTGTGATTGGCTTGCAGAAAGAGTGGCGAGAGGATCCCAACGGTGAGTTCAAGAGGAAAGTCGCCCGCTGTGTGAGGAAAAGCCAAGAAATGGCATTCGACTAGACGCCCCATCACTGTTTCGTTTAGTACATATCAGTTCCCATCTTCATATCTTGAGGTCAAAGACAGTTTGAGGATTTATTTCAGCATTGATTTTAAAACCCATGACGAGCTCATATCAATTTAATAGGTTTAACTGATGTGTTGGATCATGTGTTGGCAAAGCTTCATCGCGTGTATTGAATTCTAACCAGCCCCCCTTGACTTGCCAATTACAAACTTTAATAGGCGATCACCTTTATTTTAGTCACTAGTTATTTATTTGGGTTTGCACCATTTAGGGATATCAGAGCAAAGCCACCGTAGAATAATTTTTCTTTTTTTTATCTGAATGTGTGAGTTATAGCACGTTTCGTTAATGTCGATTACCCTCTAGTGTGTCTGAATTATTTATTATCTTAATTATGATGAAATGTACTGCATGACACTTGTGTTTTGACTCGCTTTTTTATCTGCCACTGAGCCATAAATTTTGAACGAAGTCTTTTATGCAATTCTGGCGTGTTTTGTGCATTTATGGTAATGGTAGAGGCTGATGGTCAGAATCGATGCTGATTTCCCTTCTCACCGACATGTCGGACAGCCCTGTTCCCTTAAAAAACAACAAAACAATACCGCAGAAGTCTCTCAAAGGGCCATCTCTTTCTCTGCTGCCTTAAGTTGTTCTCCTATCGGAAAGGAAAATTGTATTCAGTGATGTCAAGTCCGTCTCAATGTCTAGTCGGTTTTTGAGCTGGAATCCTCTTTTGGACAAACCAAAAAGTTAGATATTTGCATGAGACAGAGAGAATATTTTTTGTATAAATGGTAAGCTCAAAAGCTGTATTTTTTGTGTATGTAAATATGATGTATTGTACCATAGCTCTACCAGTCATTCGTTTGTGATGTTTCCCCCACATGTAGTTTTGAAATCACATTTATAACTGTATCCGGTTCACTCTTTTGTTCCCCAAATGTCCCATCATGTAATTGCTCATTAAAATGTAGCATTTGTCTTACATATCTAGTGTTTGTCCTTATGTCTTGCCTTTGTCTTGTTGTTTATGTCTTGTGTCAGTCATGTCAAAAGCAGTTACCTCTAACTTCTAAAGGTGCATACGATTCTTGGCAACACGTCTTTTAAGATCTTGTCTGTGTCAGGTTTGTTGGGTGTTGTGTACTAATGCAAATGTAATTCTATTGTTCTAAAGACAGAAAACTATTTTAAGCAATAAGTCGTGCATTTCCAGTTGGTCTCAGTCACATTTTGATTTGATTCAGTGGTGTGTTACTGGTGTGAAACTCACTTTTCTCCAGTCTGAGTGGCAGAATATTGATTTTTGAGCACTAAATATGAAGGAATGTCATTTCTTTCTGCAGCAATCATTTATGCACTTTAATAAGTTCGGATAAATAAAACAATTATGAACTCACTACACACCAAGCAGTGTTGTTATTGTTAACTGAAACGATTAAGAATTGTGTTTAGTAATTGAAATAAGGCTGAGATAAAATACTAGATATGAAAAACTTAGAAATGAGAGATATCGCCTAGCTGTTTCTCTTTAATAGATTTTTATTTGATCGGCTCCTGTTTCATATGACAGGCCACAAATCAAATATACTTGATAATCGCCAGTAAAAAAAATCTCAGGGTAAACGCACTCGCATACACATTAAAGGAAAAAAAAAATCCATACACATCCCACGTAGAAACACCAAGAGAGATCCTGAGTGGTTTCTTACTGGCCAGGTGCAGACAGACTTTTGTTCATGAACTGTTTCTTCACAAAACACACCCACCACTATAGAAGATAAATAGAAATTATCAACATTTGAATTTAGTTTAATATCATGAATTTGAAACATTTCACATAAGACACTAATAATGTTTCGGTGAATCTCAAAAAAATGGTTAAGAAATGTCCAAGTTATATTTCAGTGTCACCAAGCAATGTGCTTAGTTCAATAGAAATGAAAATAATGTCACAGTGGGGGGAAAAAAAAAAAAAATCATCACTAAGCAACAACTTTTTACAGTAACAGGATAGAAAAAAAATTGCTTAAATGTCTTGCCACAATATAAAAAAATTTGTTTTCGCAACAATTTTTGGTTTGTAATATTACAGTAACAAGACTTTGGAGGAAAAGTGTTTATATGTCATGAATATAATGTTACAATGCACAAAACCCTAAAAAACTAAAAACACTAATTTAAACATATAAAACATATGTTGCACAGACTTGAGGAAATATGTGTTCTGTTTAAAAAATTCTAAAAAACCTCTTACAATTAACTTTTATTTTTGCATTGTAGTAACAAGACTTGAGGAAAACTGTTCTTAATTGTCATTAAAATGTCACAGTGCACACAAAATTTAATCAATTAACTAAATGAATAAAATGCCCATAAAAACCTCTCTTGCTTTTGTCAATCACCTTGATTTGACTGATAAATAATATTTCAATATGCCTCACCTTGCTTGGTTTGTCTGTCTGAGGGTCGAACACACGGTCACACAATCTCAGTCCCGTCTCCTGTCGGATCTGTTGCAGGTAAGCTCTCATCGTTTCTGTCCAGGAGAAAAACACAGTATCTAGATCAATTCTGTAATCAGCAATAAAACTGCTAATAAACTCATCATAATGAAGGTCTTAGTGGATGTGCAAAACAACTAGACCCAAGTAAGTTTTGACTTCACTGTGCCATACCATCCTCCTGTTTGTTAGAGGGTTTAGCATACATGGCATTCAGAGGAAAGCCAGGTTCTCCAGGGATGGGAAAGTTGGTAATTCCCAGCGTGTACATCTCCTTCTCTCCTTGACCCCTTGAACTGCACTATAAATCATTTATGAGATTGTAGTTAGATAATGTATGAAGAATAAACTATGAGAAAAACGAACAACACCTGACAAATGATTCATCACTGACTGTTTGAAATATACAATGAAGCTTTTATTCTTCAACAGTTACCTTCTGGAGCTTCTTGAGGCATTCAGAGATGTAAAGAGTGGTGTAGATCAAAGTTCGATCTGCCTCATTCTAACAAAAGTATAAAAGTGAATATTTCAATACAAAATCTCAACAATAAAATAAAAAGACATATGAGAGGTATAAAAAAAACGGTGTATATGCATATATAAAGAGTTTAAATCAGGATACAGTGAGAATATGTATTCTTCTCTCTCAGGTCAGAACTATGAATGCATGTTAAGACACACAAGGCATTTTTTAGGCTCCAGCACAGCATGCTGTACGGTCATCCGTCTTACCTTAATTTCATAGTTCTTGAAGAAAACATTGGCTTTGAAGTAGTAGATGGCCTCATCGATAATATCTGTGTCTTTGGCTGAATATAGAAACAGGAAGGAAGAGTCGATTTGTCAAATACCCTTTACTAGTGATGGCCATTTAAGGAAGAACCACATACAACTCTGATCTCACAGGACTGCCTGAAATCAAGCAAACTTTCTTACTTTCTTTAGGAGCAGGACCCTTAAACTGTGTTTTGAGAGGCAGCAATGCCATATTCCCCACCAGTTTGGTGTCTGCATCCATCAGGCTTGAGTGGTAAGCCTGAAGAGAGTGGAACATCACAAAAAATACAAGAGTTACTAAGTAATATTTCTTTAATATAGCAAATTTGTTTTAAAATGACCAATGTTTAAAGAAAATCAGTGATCACTGAGCTGAATGCAAATGAGGAACTCCAGTTGTTTGCATCATGGACAGATGCACAAATTCTGTTTCTAACAACACATTTCTGACACTAACATATACATATTTGGCAATAATGCATAAATATAAAAAACATAATAAAATATGTATTTGTAAAACTGTTACATTTGTAGAAAAATGGCCAGAGTAGGTTAGCTCTATGGCTAATAACGCTAAAATATTTTCTAGTTCGCCGCTGTTCTAAAACGTGGCACAACAAACTGCTCATAACACAATTTGCGCTCACCGTCTAAATTGTTACGTTTAATGATTTCTTACCGGCATTTTGGCGCAATATGTCCCAAATCTGGCAGGCAAAATGAGTGTCAACGCTGCGAGCCGCCGCTTCCGCCGTGACTGACCCACACAACACCGATACAGGAAGTTTCCAGTGCAATATCCCGCCATAACCACTGGGAGGCGCCGAGGATACCAGCTTTGCCTCAGTTCTGTTTTTTTCCCCACAAAATGTCTTTTAAGATGTTTAATATCACTTCTTTTAAGTAATCTAAATATGTTACATGTGCCATTTAAAAAAATGTCCACACACACCATTTTGATGTACCTACCAAGACAACATAGGAAGTACATTAGGATGTAACCAAATATTGATGAATGGGGCCAAATATATAATCTTAACTGTCCACTATTGAAGACCTCATAATGATAAGCTACTATTCCACGTCTCCATCAATGTGTTTCTTAGGCTGATGATACACGGGTCAACGTTTTGAGCAATATTGCCATCAACAGGCACCAAGTTGAGACACAGGGCCAATGACCAGATATATATAAATAGAAAATTTGTACCCTTTCTCAATGGTAAAATGTGCCCGAGCAACATTGCTCAAAATAGTTGCCCGTAAAAACTGCTCACAATGTTGCCCCGTGTATCATCAGCCAAAGGATTCTACACCACTGGGTTGTGACAGATGTAATGGCTGGATTTTTTAACTAAATTAAAACACCACATTTGTAATTTCCATATTTTTATTGCAAAAATAAATATGCGCTTCTAAAAAATTGATTACATTTTATAAAACTCTAAAAAAAGATCAAGAGGCATTGCACAGGTTATGGTTGCATCCTTCAATAATGACATTATGAATGACAGTGACACAAAATATAGTTTAAATAAATGAAACTCTTAATTGAACAAATCTGGCTGTCTTTCAAGTGTGATCTCAAGAATCGTCTCTGTCTTGGAAGAACTCATCGAAATTTGTGTTACTGGGTTCCCCATCAATTTCCTGGAAAAAAAAATAAAAGGAAAAAATGTTGTTGTAATCTTAAACTAATTTAGTCTAAACAACTGTTTTGATAATAAACAAGCTACAGAAATATATATTTGAATCAAACATCAGTTCATAGCATATGGCAGTAATCTTATGCACAGACCTTGGGCTCTTTAAACTCCAGGTCTTCACCATATTGTATGGAGAAATCAATGTGCTGCAGGACAATGTTGATGCCCTCCTCATCAGTGCGGTCAAAGGGCAGGAAACGAACCATACTGTAATCATCAATCTAAAGAAAACAGTGCCGTCTTAGTAATTTACTACAGAACGATTGTAAACTTGACATTAAAAGTGATTATGAAAGATGCTAGGGCTGACCGACTAATCAAAATCAAAAAACAAAATTGCTATATGGCTTAGTGCAATTATCAAAAAGGTAAGGCTGTGATTTAAATAAATATATATGCTGTGTGCTTCTAAATAAAGCATTTCACCAGATCTGTAACAAGAAACTTTTATAAACCTGTAGCCAACAAAGGAGAGCTTTAGGGCTCCCTGTGGTTTTATGTTGTACTGTAAAATAAAATGATTATGAGTATTATATTATTATTATTAAATACTCTTTTTTTTTTTACATTGATTTAGTACAATTAAAATAGTGATATATTTCCTTTGTTCAATGTTTTTAATTCATAATAATTATTATTATCATCATTTTGTAGTCATATTGGTAAATAAGCAAAATTGCGCAGTCCAACAAACAAGCACAGCAAACCTGAAACTTTTTTTAAATCACATTTTTATTTGTAATCACAATTTTTAGAATAAAAAAAAACAAACACTGTATTTATCAGTGCCTTGAGGCATAATCTTTGTAATTGTAACTTACCAAACCACATATGGCCTTGGTTAATTTCCTGAATTTCTTGCTTCTCAAAGATACAGAGTTGTCCTCCATCATTGAGTACATATCCGGGTCCAGATACCTGCAAATAAAATAAAAAACACAGTCTGCCATCTAAATCGAGGTTGAAGTGAATTATAAATGGATCACATTCCGTGAACATACTTCTCCATTTCCTTCTTAGCCTTTGGACTGAGTAGATCCATTTTGGTCATTACGTTGACTTGTGAGATTTCTAATGTCACCATGGCACTCAAAGCAGCCATAACTCCAGAGATAAACTAGATAAAAAAATGACAACAAACATCACATTTAGGTTTTTACTATTTCAATAATTTCTTACCCAAATCGCAAAAAATCCAGCCTATGCTTGCTTCATTTCCTTCATTTAATTTTTTGTCATCGCCATGTGCCAAACATTACCTTGAAGGTCTCGACCATGAACTGTGAGTCAACCAGGAAGACTCCACACACGCGAAACTCCCACTGCTGCAGTTGCTCCACAAGCTGCTTCATTACAGGCAGATGCGTGTACAGCTCGATCTGACCTTAAGTCCAGAGGACACAATGCTCTGTATCCATGCCAGTCTACAAGAGCACCATATATCTGCTACATCACCTCTTACCAGGGCAATCAAACAGTATGTAGTCATCCTCCACATGACCAAGACTCTCCTCCAGCCAGTCAAAGTTGTTGGCGAAGTACTCCATACAGAAGATCAGTCCTCCATTGGGGCCGAATCTCAGAGAGTCATCCTCCATAACGTCATCTACCTGGATCAGTTCTCGAATATCTATATAGGGTGAAAATTGTAACACATTAAATGTCTTTAAAAATAAGCATGTTACAGAAATGACATTTATTGAGCTCATGGTCCATAGAGTTTGTCCTCTGTCTGAGAGGGAGTGTGACTGAATTTTTTGGCAAAAAAAAAAGGGCTTTTGAATGTAAACCTACATACAGTTTTATCTGTCAGATGTTGTTTTTAATTTAAAGGAATCGTTCTCACCCAAGAATGACAATTTTGTCATTATTTACTCACTCTCATGTCGTTCCAAACCTGAATAAGTTTCTTTCTTAAGTTGAACACAGAAGAAATTTTGAAGAACCAAACAGTTGTTGGTCCCCATTGACT